>NC_057809.1:576694444-576813599 GCF_018294505.1 Triticum aestivum | reverse complement strand
CGTCCACGGCCGCAGATCCGCGTCATCGACACCATCCTTAACCCAACCACCGGAGCAGCTTCACTTACACCCTCGTCCACGGCCATAGATCCGCTTTGCCCACACCGTAGTCAACCCTACCTGAGCCGCTCCACAAACACCCTACTCGACGGTTCTAGATCTCCTTACCGGACCCCGACAGCCAGCGCAGCGTCATCACCCTCGACGTTTCTAACCTGATTCCCACCGTTTGGAGAGATGCCAAGCACCCACCACGGCCTAGGTACTTGTCACCTTTAAACCCGTCCAGCATCACCAGCCCGATGTACTTCAAATATACTAACCGGTCGCTGTTACCTGTTATGCAGCTGGCAAAAACTACAAGGATGATGTTTCTTCTGGATCTAACAGCTTGGCCAACCAAGATCCTGGACTGAGGCATTGCTATGATCTTGTAAGCGCGTCTCTCTCTCTTGTATTGTTCTGTGCCTGCCAGCGTGCTTTGCTAGGATTTTCGACCAGTAACCCCTTTGTGCAGACAATGATTTCTACTACTGGCTACTAAATTAGTTATGTAGATGTCATACATGATACTACCTCGTACCTCCGTTCCTAAATATAAGTCTTTCTAGAGATTCCACTATAGGCTACATACAGAGCAAAATGAGTGAATCTACACTCGAAAATGCATCTATATACATCTGTATGTGGTCCATACTGGAATCTCTACAAAGACATACATTTAGGAACAGGGGCAGTACATTACACAAAATCGTAGGTGGCATGTAGGAATTCCAGTGCACTACATTTGGCTCCCTTAGAGTGCCTGCTAGTCCAGCATATAGAGTCATGGCTAGTTTATGGTACGCACACAATCGTTAATTGGTGGTTTAAATATGCGCAAGGGATATGCAATGTATTATCATGTAGAGATGTCTGAAATTAGCCGTGTCAACTTGCAGATAGGGTTACACAATGAAAAAGTACAAGATGTATGTGGCAATTTCATGGAACATCACAAAAAAGGAGAGGCAGCGGTGAGCCTATACAGTGTGCCATGGTTCGTCACTCCTCCATTGCAATCATTGTGACATGTTATTTGTATGCCAGTTCTATTAGACAAGTTTCTTAGGGACAATTATTACGAGTTATCCTAAGAAAATAAGCACCTGTGAATATAAGCTCCATGTAATAAGCCAACCAGTTCTTTTCATTGCGTTTTCAGCTTATCTTTGGTATGATCAGTGGAAAGTCTAGATTGAATTATATTTTTTTCATTTTGCTGCCCATATGGAAATTAATTTGACTTGCAAACATCACAAATTGAACCCAGTGCAGTAATTAATATGATAGGAAAACAGACCATCACTATTTGCTCAAAATGCAAATACAAAGATACCATCTACTTGGCACAATCTACTTTGACTAATGTTTTCCATAGAGATCTCATTGCCTAATTTAAATGAAGAACGCATGACCCACATTTAAATGAAGAACAATTATTTATTGAAATTTGATGGTCCAAGTGGCTGGTTATTATCGTATAGCAGCACCACCTGAAAGCATCATATAGCAGCAGCAGCAGCTCATAGCAACTCATCATACAACAGCAGCAGTCTGCAATTCATCATATACCAGCAGCAGCTCATAGCAATTCATCATATAGCAGCAGCAGGAGCAGCTCATAGCAATTCATCATATAGCAGCAGCATGAGCAGCTCATAGCAATTCATTATATAGCAGCAGCAAGAGCAGCTTGTAGCAACTCATCATATAGCAGCAGCAGCTCATAGCAATTCATCATATAGCAGCAGCAGCTCATAGAAACTCATCATACAGCAGCAGCAGCTCATAGCAATTCATCATACAACAGCAGGAGCAGCTCATAGCAATGCATCATATAGCAGCAGCAGAAGCAGCTCATAGCAATTCATCGTATAGTGGATCAGAATGAAAATTTGGCAAAAAATCAGAGGAGATCCTCACTTTGTTGGATGAGCTCATCCTTCAACAGCATCTCAAGGCCATGGCTTGAGAGGAGGAGAGGGGAATAAGGTGCATTCTGCCGTAGTGTGGCATCAGCCATAGTTGTGCAGCACCCGCTGGAGTAGTGCGTTGGACGAACCACAATGGAGCAGCTACTGGAGACCATGAGAATGAGGGGTGGTGCCAGAGGGAGGAGCAGCCAGGGAGATTTGCCCCTACTCGTCGGCCATGTAGCCTAGCTGGACATAGCATCATCGAGGACCAGGCCAGATGGGACCAATGGCGATGGCTCGTTGGAGGAACCCTAGTGCTGCAGGCAGGGGATCGAGGTAGAGGGAAAGGGGAGAGGAGATGCAAGCGGGCAGGGCAATGAATTCTTGCGTGTTTGTTTTTACTTGAGGGTTAGGTGTGACATGGGCGTCAGCAGTTGCATTTTGAGTGTAATATAGGCAGACAACAGAGTCATTTCACTATTCCCCTTCCCTTCAATTTTTAGTGAGGTTCTACCCGATAGACCCCCCTCCAAAGCGAAATAAGTTAAGCCCAAGCCCATAACTCAAAAATGACTTCTTTACATCTTTTATGGCTTATTTTGACAATATGCCCTGAAAAGGCGGAATCAAACTGGCCCTTAACCTGCAATTCAATTGTGCGTGCAATGATGAATCACTCCTGCCTGCTATCTGTACATTTATGCATCATCATACATGGCATAACCTAATACATGTGAATTCCATTGTAGAATCTGGAATATGCAATGTTTATGTTAGTTCATACGTTGCACATGATGTTTAAATGCCCCTTAAATTTGGTCAGCCAAGTGATGGTCTTTAAGCCTCCTTCTTTGCTTCTTTTCTTGATATGTAAGATTTGCTCACACGTCTGTTCAATTGCTTGTTTGCATCAGCCAGCCCTACTAGGACCGTTTGCTTTGATTACTTGTTGTTCTTGATCTAACACTCTAATAGAGCTTGTCAACGATTTAAACACTAATGGTTGCTGTAGTGGGGCCTTGTCTAACTCATAAGTGACATAAAGGTTTGGCTGTACACTACAGTAGGCTCTCCAAGAGTACCTGGAGATCTAGTTCGAAGGTATGCCTAGTTGTTACATAGTGCAGGCATAGTAAATGCTCATTTCATTGTGTGCAAGTGCAAGAGATGCGGCATATTTCATTATGTGGTGTTGTTTTGTTATAATCTCATCCTTTTGTGTTCACAAACAGGAAAGTATGCATATTTATCTTCCAAGGAGACGAGTAACTAGTTTGTGTCACCTTGCAGAGGGGGTGCAATGAAGATAAGATTGAGGATTTCCATGTACAAGATGTTAGGAAGGAGCCTTGCAAGAGAAGTAGTATCTGCACTGAGCCTCTTCAACCTGCTAAGGTAAGTCACGGTATGCAACTCAACAGTTCAATTCCTTGTTTGTTTCAGGCATAGTTAATTTTCTCTTTTCAATTGCTTTATTTGTCCTCAGTTAATGAGATGCCCAAATAATCATGCCTGATGTTCGGTACTTGTATCACTATTAGTTGACATAATTAAAGGCCTTACCATTTAATTACTCTGGCGAAGTGTGCCTGAAGCTTTGAAGTCTATTAACCAACTATTATTGCATGAGGCTCACAATCTAGTTTATACTACGCTAATGATTGCATAGTTTTGCCTGCTGTAGTATGTTTGTCTGAAACCCTCTACTGTTCATTATGCTCCCTAAGGCTTTAATTGAGGCACAGAATGGCCAACTGCTTGCTTACTTATAGGCAACATGCTGTCTAAATTTGTAAGTTGTCTGTGTTTTCGATTGGGCCCCGACATCATGCTCCTCTGGTGAGATAAGAGGGATTTCTGTATGCAGGATGCACAGACTATCTTTTTTATAATTTTTAAAATATCACCTGCTTATGCTTCATGACGTGTAACATTTTTTTGAAAGTGACGTGTAACAATATTGTTAGTCCTGTTTTGCCATGTAGTACAAAATAGTGTCTTGTTCGCTTCACTATTGTAACTATATTTTTTCCCTAGTCATGTGTACTTACAGAAACATTTCAGGATGAAGTGACATCAACACAATGATCTGCAAGCAGTGCGGCATGGCCATTACCGAATCATTATGGATTGAAATTGGAATGTGCTGATGTTCTCGAGCATCAACTAGAGGTGGCAAGACAACGTGTACATGATTGTCAACGTATAATCAACAAGTTGAGATTGGACATGAAGGTATTAGATGCAGGAGTCAAAAAAATGAAACAAGACACTGAGGTAACCATGAAGGAATTGGAGATTTTGCAGACTGAAATTTGTGCTATCTGAATCCGGCCAATCCTATTTTCTGAAGAGATTATAGTTCAAATGGAGTTAAGTTGATGCACGTCCATGATGTATGAGCTGTATTTGCCCAGTGTATGTAATTTGCTGTTTGTGTATGCTTTATTATCACCTGTGCCAAACCATAATGCCCAGTGGGTATAATCGGCTGTAATTTCTTTATTGTATAGTGTAGGATTATTCTACCTTTCTATGCCTTGATCTCTTTGTTGTATAGTGTATGCTTTTTAGAGGTGATAGTATTGAGTAGGATAATTCTTTGAATATGCTATATTGTTGAAACGGGGGCCAACTCGCCCGACCATGGCCCTTCACGGGCCCTCGTATCCATGGGCCTTGTACGTCTCGTAGGATCCATGGGCCTTGTACGTCTCGTAGGATCCATGGGCCTTCTACGTCTCGTAGGATCCATGGGCCGCCGACTCATTTATGGGTCTTGTACGGGCCTTTAATGGGCTGTAGACGGGCCTTTAATGGAAATCGTACGTTTTATGGGCTGACCATAACGGGCCGTTAATAGGTCGTATTTGGTGATGCTATGAAAATGGCCCAACAGACTAACGGTCCACAAATGGGCCGACTGTAACGACGGGTTGAATTTGGCCCACAAGCAGAAAATCACACTAACGGGCCATAAGTAACCGAACGCTGCAAATGAGCCCAAGAATAAATGGGCCCTCAGAAGGCCGAAAGTTAACTTGGGCTGGAAATGGCCCAACGGAATAACAGGCCATTGATGGGTATAAAGTGATACACTGTTCATTATGGGCCAGTTTCACCATGGGTCGTTAATGGGTGTAAAGTAATACACTGTTCATTACGGGCCAGTTTCAGCACGGGCCGCTAATGGGCCAAGAGTTACAAAGGGCCTCATATGGGCCGAAAGACGTCATGGGCTATACATGGGCCAGAAGTGAAAATGGGATGGAATCATATTGGATGGCCCAGATGACGCTACTGGGCCTAATTCAGATAGGGCGTAACGAGCCTTGGGTTAACAGGCTTTCCATGGGCCGGCCCACCAGCTTTTGACCAAGTCAAATGGGCCGGCCTTTTCACAGGAATGGGCCACTGTTGGGCCGTGCCACGTGTCGATGTATCATAGTCGCCTATCTGACCCACTAACGAGATGAAACGTGTTTCGTCCGGCCAATAAGAATTTTACACGTGGAAATTTCCCATTGGTCGGGGCTGTTAACGGGTTATCGGATCCAAAACCCGACCCGATAGCTTAACGGCATTCCGTTACGGTGGATGCCACGTGTCGGTCACCCTTGACAAAAGCACTTCTGTGACGCGCGATTTATCGGCATGGAAGTGGACACTTCCGTGATGATAATTTTGGCAATGTCATGGAACACTTCTACGACAGCACAGGTATTACTATCTTGATTCTATCATAAATTTGTCATGGATGTACATGCATGACAAAAAACGCAACCTAGTGTGACAAACACGTATCATCACGGAAGTGTATTTTTTTTGTCGTGGTGTCACCCTATGTTATAACTGTTGCATGAATAATCGCATCCGGCATAATTATCCATCACCGATCCAATGCCTACGAGCTTTTCACATATTGTTCTCCGCTTAGTTACCTTTCCGTTGCCACTGTTACAATCACTACAAAACTGCTACCGTTACTTTTGCCACCGTTACGTTACTTCCATACTACTTTGCTACTAAATACTTTGTTGCAGATATTAAGTTATCCAGGTGCGGTTGAATTGACAACTCAACTGCTAATACTTGAGAATATTCTTTGGCTCTCCTTGTGTCGAATCAATAAATTTTGGTTGAATACTCTACCCTCGAAAACTGTTGTGATCCCCTATACTTGTGGGTTATCAACAGCCAGCGCAGCGTCATCAACCTTGACGTTTCTAATCTGATTCCCACCATCTGGCAAGATGCCAACCACGCGCCACGGCCTAGGTACTTGTTAACTTTAAACCCGTCCAGCATCACCTACCCGATGTACTTCAAATATACTAACAGGTCATTGTTACCTTTATGCAGCTGGAAAAAACTACAAGGACGATGTTTCTTCTGGATCTAACAGCTTGGCCAACCAAGATCCTGGACTGAGGCATTTCTATGATCTTGTAAGTGCGTATCTCTCTCTATCTCTCTTATATTGTTGTGTGCCTGCCAGCGTGCTTTGCTAGGATTTTCGACCAGTAATCCCTTTGTGCAGACAATGATTTCTACTACTGGCTGCTAAATTAGATATGTAGATGTCATACATGATACTACCTCGTACCTCCGTTCCTAAATATAAGTCTTTCTACAGATTCCACTATAGGCTACATACGGAGCAAAATGAGTGAATCTACACTCGAAAATGCATCTATATACATCTGTATGTGGTCCATACTGGAATCTCTACAAAGACATATATTTTGGAACAGAGGCAGTACATTACACAAAATCATAGGTGGCATGTAGGAATTCCAATGCACTACATTAGGCTCCCTTAGAGTTCCTGCTAGTCCAACACACAGAGTCATGGCTAGTTTATGCTACACACACAATCATTAATAGGTGGTTTAAATATGCGCAAGGGATATGCAATGCATTATCATGTAGAGATGTCTGAAATTAGCCGTGTCAACTTGCAGATAGGGTTACACAATGAAAAAGTACAAGATGTATGTGGTAATTTCATGCAACATCGCAAAAAAGGAGAGGTAGCGGTGAGCCTATACAGTGTGCTATGGTAGGTCACTCCTCCATTGCAGTCATCGTGACATCCTATTTGTATGTCAGTTCTATTGGCCAAGTTTCTTAGGGACAGTTATTACGAGTTATGCTAAGAAAATAAGCACCTGTGAATATAAGCTCCAGGTAATAAGCCAACCAGTTCTTTTCATTATCTTTCTTTTCAGCTTATCTTTGGTATGATCCGTGAAAAGTCTAGATTGCATTATATTTTTCATTTTGCTGCCCATATGAAAAATAATTTGACTTGCAAACATCACAAATTGAACCCACTGCAGTAATTAATATGATAGGAAAATAGACCATCACTATTTGTTCGAAATGCAAATATAAAGATACCATCTACTTGGCACGATCTACTTTGGTCAATGTGTTCCATAGAGATCCCATTGCCAAATTTAAACGAAGAACGCATGCCCACATTTAAATGTAGACCAATTACTTATTGAAACTCGATGGTCCAAGTGGCTGGTTATTATCATATAGTAGCACCAGCTGAAAGCATCATATAGCAGCATCTGCCCATAGAAACTCATTATACAGCAGCAGCAGTAGTGTGCAATTCATCATATACCAGCAGCAGCTCATAGCAATTCACCATATAGCAGCAGTAGGAGCAGCTCATAGCAATTCATCATATAGCAGCAGCAGAAGCAGCTCATAGCAATTCATCATACAACAGCAGCAGGAGCAGCTTATAGCAACTCATCATATAGCAGTAGCAGCAGCTCATAGCAATTTATCATATAGCAGCAGCAACTCATAGCAATTCATCATATAGCAGCAGCAGGAGCAGCTCATTGTAATGCATCATATGGCAGCAGGAGGAGCTACTCATAGCAATTCATCGTATAGTGGATCAGAATGAAAATTTGGCAAAAAATCAGAGGAGATCCTCACCTTGTTGGATGAGCTCATCCTTCAACAGCACCTCAAGGCCAAGGCCTGGGAGGAGGGGTGGGGGAATAAGGTGCCTTCTGCTACAGTGTGGCATCATACGCAGTTGTGCGGCGCCCGCCGGGGTAGTGTGTTGGATGGACCACAGTGGAGCAGCTGCTGGAGACCATGAGAATGAGGGGCGGCGCCAGAGGGAGGAGCAGCCAAGGATATTTGCCCCTACCTGGCGGCTATGTAGCCTAGATGGACAGAGCATCGCCGAGGACCAGGCCAGATGGGATTAGAGGCGACGGCTCGCTGGAGGAACCCTAGGGCTGTAGGCAGGGGATCAAAGTAGAGGGAAAGGGGAGAGGATATGCAAGAGGGCAGGGCAATGAACACTTGCGTGGTTGTTTTTACTTGAGGGTCAGGTATGACGCGGGCTCATAGCAACTCATCATATAGCAGCAGCAGCTCATAGCAATTCATCATATAGCAGCAGCAGCTAATAGCAACTCATCATACAGCAGCAGCAGCTCATAGCAATTCATCATACAGCAGCAGGAGCAGCTCATAGCAATGCATCATATAGCAGCAGTAGAAGTAGCTCATAGGAATTCATCGTATAGTGGATCAGAATGAAAATTTGGCAAAAAATCAGAGGAGATCCTCACCTTGTTGGATGAGCTCATCCTTCAACAGCATCTCAAGGCCATGGCCTGGGAGGAGGAGAGGGGGAATAAGGTGCCTTCTGCCGCAGTGTGGCATCAGCCATAGTTGTGCAGCACCCGCCGGAGTAGTGCGTTGGATGAACCACAATGGAGGAGCTACTGGAGACCATGAGAATGAGGGGCGGTGCCAGAGTGAGGAGCAGCCAGGGAGATTTGCCCCTACCCGTCGGCCATGTAGCCTAGCTGGACATAGCATCATCGAGGACCAGGCCATATGGGACCAATGGCGATGGCTCGCTGGAGGAACCCTAGTGCTGCAGGCAGGGGATCGAGGTAGAGGGAAAGGGGAGAGGAGATGCAAGCGGGCAGGGCAATGAATTCTTGCGTGTTTGTTTTTACTTGAGGGTTAGGTGTGACATGGGCGTCAGCAGTTGCATTTTGAGTGTAATATAGGCAGACAACAGAGTCATTTCACTATTCCCCTTCCCTTCAATTTTTAGTGAGCTTCTACCCGAAACACCCCCCTCCAAAGCGAAATAAGTTAAGCCCAAGCCCATAACTCAAAAATGACTTCTTTACATATTTTATGGCTTATTTTGACAATAAGCCCTAAAAAGGCGGAATCGAACTGGCCCTTAACCTGCAATTCAATTGTGCATGCAATGATTAATCACTCCTGCCTGCTATAGTGTACATTTACGCATCATCATACATGGCATAACCTAATACATGTGCATTCCATTGTAGAATCTGGAATATGCAATGTTTATGTTAGTTCATACGTTGCACATGATATTTAAATGTCCCTTAAATCTGGTCAGTCAAGTGATGGTCTTTAAGCCTCCTTCTTTGCTTCTTTTCTTGATATGTAAGATTTGCTCACACATCTGTTCAATTGTTGTTTGCATCAGCCAGCCATACTAGGACTGTTTGCTTTGATTACTTGTTGTTCTTGATCTAACACTCTAACAGAGCTTGTCAACGATTTAAACACTAAGGCTGCTATAGTGGGGCCTTGTCTTACTCATAGGTGACATAAAGGTTTGGCTGTACACTAAATTAGGCTCTCCAAGAGTACCTGGAGATCCAGTTCGAAGGTATGCCTAGTTTTTACATAGTGCAGACATAGTAAATGCTCATTTCATTGTGTGCAAGTGCAAGAGATGTGGCAGGTTTCATTATGTGGTATTGTTTTGTTATAATCTCATCCTTTTGTGTTGTTCACTGACTGGAAAGTATGCATATTTATCTTCCAAGGAGATGAGTAACTAGTTTGTGTGACCTTGCAGAGGGGGTGCAATGAAGATAAGATTGAGGATTTCCAAGTACAAGATGTTAGGAAGGAGCCTTGCAAGAGAAGTAGGAGCTGCGCTGAGCCTGTTCAACCAGTTAAGGTAAGTCACTGTATCCAACTCAACAGTTCAATTCCTTGTTTGTTCAGGCATAGTTAATTTGTTCTTTTCAATTGCTTTATTTGTCCTCAGTTAATGAGATGCCCAAACAATGATGCCTGATGTTGGGTACTTGTATAACTATTAGTTGACATAATTAAAGGCCTTACCATTTAATTACTCTGGCGAAGTGTGCCTGAAGCTTTGAAGTCTATTAACCAACTATTATTGCATGAGGCTCACAATCTAGTTTATACTAGGCTAATGATTGCATAGTTTTGCCTGCTGTAGTAGGTTTGTATGAATCCCTTTGCTGTTCATTATGCTCCCTAAGACTTTAATTGAGCTACAGAATGGCAAACTGCTTGCTTACTTATATGCAACGTATTGTCCAAATTTGTAACTTGTCTGGGTTTTGGATTGGGCCCCAACATCATGCTACTCTGGTGAGCTAAGAGAGATTTATGTATGCAGGCTGCATAGACTACCTTTTTTATAATTTTTAAAATATCACCTGCTTATGCTTCATGACGTGTAACATTATTGTTAGTCCTGTTTTTTCATGTACAAAATAGTCTGTCTTGCTCGCTTCACTGTTGTAACTATATTTTTGCCCTAGTCATGTGTACTTACAGAAACATTTCAGGATGAAGTGACATCAACACAAAGATCTGCGAGCAGTGCGGCCTGGCCGTTACCGAATGATTATGGATTGGAATTGGAATGTGCTGATGTTCTCGAGCATCAACTAGAGGTGGCAAGACAACGCGTACATGATTCTCAACGTACAATCAACAAGTTGAGACTGGACATGCAGGTATTAGATGCAGACAATGGGGTAACCACGAAGGAATTGGAGATTTTGCAGACTGAAATTTGTGCTATCTGAATCCGGCCAATCCTTTTTTTGAACTTATTATAGTTTAAATGGTAAGTTCTGTTGATGCGTGTCCATGATGTATGAGCTTTATTTGTCCAGTGTATATAATTTGTTGTTTGTGTACGCTTTATAATCACTGGTGCCAAACTATAATGCCCAGTGGGTATATTCGGTTGTAATTTCTTTATTGTATAGTGTAGGATTATTTTATGTTTCTATGCTTTTCATTGTATAGTGTATGTTTTTTAGAGGCGATAGTATAGAGTAGGATATTTGTTGAATATGCTATATTGTTGAAACGGGGGCCAACACGCCCAAACATTTCCTGGACGCCATACAAATGAACAAACATGTGCAGTCAAAGTGGGCCTTAATTGGGCTGGTTAAAAAAAATATTAAGTGGATCCCAAATGGGCCCACCGTAACAACGGCTCTTAGCAGGCCGTCAACAGGCCTAAAGCTCGATAGGGCCATATAAATGGAAATGGCCTGCCAGCCTTTAGAGGGCCGAAATAAATGTCAATTTTGTCTCGGCCCTTTTACTTGACGGGCCAATAAGAGGCTGAAAGTGTTATGGGCCAGAGGAGGCCCAATTTGCAAACTAGTCTTTTAACAGGCCGAAAGTCGCGTTGGGCTGAAATGATGCCCTGCGGAACGTGGGCCCCTAATGGACCTAAAGTCAAAGGCCCAACTGTTGTGCAGGCCCTTAACAGGCCGAGAGACAAAATGGGCTAAGAGTTGGCCCATTTACCGAATGGGCCAAGGACATGCCTAAAGTCACAACGGGCTAGAATTGGCCCAACTGCAGAATGGGCCTAGAAAAGGCTGAAAGACGTTCCGGGCCATTAGCTGGAACAGACGATGGGCTGCTAACAGGCCAAAAGAAGCTCGGGCCGCAATTGGGCCCAAAAACGTAGCGGGCCGTTAACAGGCTTAAACTGACGATGGGCTGGAAATTGTTGAATCTAGAATGGGCTTTTGATTGGCCGATTTTGTGTAACTTGTATGGGTCGTACTTGTAAATGGGCCAGACTCAAGTAGGCCGCTAATGGGCCGGCCCTCTTATTTTGACAGGCCCGGGCTTTTCACTAGAATGGGCCTCTGTTGGGCCGTGCCACGTGTCGACGTATCATAGGCGCCTCCTGTCCAATTAGTGGATGACATCTGTCCGAACGTTGAGCCGACACGTGTATCCTCAGGCCAATGAGAATTTTACACGTGGAAAATTCCCATCGGTCCGGGTTGTTAACAGGTTATCGGATCCAAAACAGGACCCGATAGCTTAACGGCGTCCCATTACAGTGGATGCCACGTGTCGGTCACCCTTGACGAAAGCACTTCTATGATGCGTGATTTATCGTCATGGAAGTGGACACTTCCGTGATGATAATTTGCGTAATGTCATGGAACACTTCTACGACAGCACAGGTATGACTATCCTAATTCTGTCATAAATTTGTCATGGATGTACATGCATGACAGAAAATGTGACCTACTATGACAAAGACGTATCATCACGGAAGTGTCTTTTTTTTGTAGTGGGCAGGTGTGTCGTCGTGCCGAGGAGGTGTACGAAGACGAGTACTTCGCGAGGAAGGTCATAGGTGTTGGGCGCCTTGTCACTGCATGGTGGTGGGCCGATAAGCTCCAGCTTGCCACCGACGAGGAGCTCCGGTAGGCGCCCAACAAAATGGCAAGATCATTCGCGCGCGTCCGCCAGCAAGAGGCAGATCGGTACGTCAAGTGTTGCGAGGCGAAGGAGGCGGAGTACTGCCTCCGCACTGGGAAGATGCCACGCACCGGGGAGCTGCTGGCGAGGGGCTGCCGGAATACTGGCCCTAGGAGGGATTATTAGTTTTAGTATTGTTCATTTTCAATTTTATGCATTGTACCTAGTAGCTAAGTATCATCACGTATATGTGATGATATTATATATATATTATGTGATGAAGTAATGAACAATTAATATATATATATATATATATATATTATGAATTCCATTTTCTATATGTTTTCATACTAATTTGAATCTTGCTGTTATCATCCACATATACAGAATGGAAAGCGTATATACACACATTGAAACAGAACATATAAGAACGGAAAACAGAGTACACACATTGAAACAGAGGAATAAACAAAGCAATACTATGATGGCTGTGAATACATAGATATCCATGTCGAAATGACTCAACAAAATAAAACGCGTCCATGAGACCATGACCATCAGCCCTTGCCTACGGTAGCTCTTGGCTCTGCCTGAACTCGTGGAGGCGTTCATCCAAGCGGTCGACATGCTCGCGGTACATCTGGAGCGCGATCTTGAGCTCCAAGTTGGCTATTTCATCAGAGATCATCAGCTCAACGATGCGACAGCCATGTTCCTCTACTGCGCCCAGGTGGACACCTGGGCCAAGGAGGCGGTCGAGCCTACGGACCGGCGCGTTGGCATCCAGCGGGCCGCGGACAAGGCGAACGGCGGCACCATGCGAACGGTGCGGTGGGCGTCCGGTGCAAGTACGGCGTGGCCGGCCTCTGGTGCAAGTACGGCGGTGAGGTCCTCTGCCCACTCCTGGGGAGGAATGGGGGTACTGACGGGACGTGTACCCAGTTGTGACGCCGTGACGACAGCAGGCAAGCGCCGATGGATCCACTCTTGCTATGCGGCACACCGCGCCTCTCCCTCTGCGGTGCTCCAATGGTCTCGTCGTGCGACGAGCCGTAGCCTATCAGCACAGACGTGCCTAGCTTGCTCTGCGGCGCGCCATCGATCATGTTGTGTGGCGAGCTACAGCCTGTCGGTGCTGACATGCCTATCTTGATCCACGAAGCTCCAGCACCATGCGCCAATGGTCTGCTCAATCCTGGCGATGATGCGCATCACGGCGTCGTCCATCGCATTGCCGGGGAGCACCTCGGCCTCGACGGGCCATGGCGCCTTCTCGTTTTCCTCGTCGGCGTGGTTGATGGCAGAGGCGGCGCTTTGGTGGGTTGGCATGCTTTGAAAAGGTGGATATGCTACAGGCTGCGCTTGTGGCCTCCGTGCTCGCGCGCCGCCTAGGTTTATGCGCAATATCGTGGGGTGGCGGGAAACATGTGAGGAAATGGTGGGAAACGGTGGCGTGTTCATAAAAGGCCATCAATTAATGGAAACTTAGCATAGAAGGAACATCGAGCTAGCACAAGAAGTAGATGATGATCAGATGAACACAGACCACACCAGGGAACCCGTCGGTGATGAATTCATCAATCGCAGACGGTTGAATACTAGCAAGCGTTTGCCCACAACACACACGGCTTATTCCATCACAAACAGGTCGGATGGATCAACTGTATGCCACGTATCATACATTGTCAGAAAGTAATGTGGTAGACCTTCTTTAACATGTGTTAAAAAGTAAAAAAAATAAAAATAAAAAAACAAGGACCTTGAGGTTAATTTAACTATAGCTTCCCATCCAGTCACTCATCTGATGGCTGCTCCAGCCTGAGCACACTTAACTTGAGAGTTCTCTTACATGAACTACTGGTGGAACAGCTAGTCCTTGCTGATATAGGATGCCACTTCGCGTCCTTATGGCGTATCCGGATGACCGCCCGTCTCCCAATGGCCAATAGATGTTGTGTAGACAGAGCACAACACATACGTCTTATTAGAAGCAATCGTCTGTCTTATTATCGGTCTTCACACACATTTCTGATTACAGACCTGTTTGTCGCGTATCACACACATCTTGTTAAGTTGAACCATTTCTGTTCCCATGTCTCAACACACATAGTTCATCCGAATGGACCATTTGCTGTACATCGCACACACCTTCATCTGTCTGCCCGTTTGTTTTGTCCCTCCTCATTGCAAACGGTTGATTAGGCTGAACCATATGCCCTGCATCGCACATGCAACTAAACTCAGAACCGTGTTTGATGCATCCTCCATCACAAACGTTTTGCACCTTTTGACGGTTTTTTACACCACCGTTTGCGATTATGGCATCGCACACAATTTCGTTGAAGGGTCTCTGATCGTAGTATCGCGTTAGCAGCATCCTGCAGTAGTGGATGTATAAAGTGTAAACTAAGAACATGGTGTTTGAACTAGTTAGAGGCAATGCAAGCTAGAAACCATATGAAAGATGAAACCAATATCACTCTGCCAAATTAAAAGGGTGGCCTAACAAATGTATTTGACCAAATTAGAAGCAATACATAGCAACAGGCTAGAAAAAATATGCAATATGCAACGAATAAAGGTGTCTCGTTGTAAGTGATTGATGCAGGATACATAAGAGAGGTAGTTTCATGTAAGAACATGGTTAACACATAGATGTAGTGTGTACCAAAAATAGGAAGCCATGTCATATTCACAGGTATAATGTGTAAACTAAGCAGATGCAATTTACCCTAATTAGAAGCATTACAAGCTAGACACCATATGCAACATGCAACCACATATCACACTGCAAAGTTAGAGAAAGCACCTGCGATGGTGGTGTAGGGGAACTGCGGTCTTCAAGTACAGAGCTACGTTCAATATCTTCATTTAGGCTTGCTGTTTCTTTAGAATCATGTGGAGAGGATGAAACTACACTCTTTATAAGAGTAGCACGTCTCATACTAACCCACGGGCATGACTATCTCATCATAAGCGATAGATGTAGGATACACAAGAACAGTAGTTTGATGTAAGAACATGGTGTGATAGGCAGATGCAGTATGTACCAAAAATAGGAAGGCTTGTCATATTCACATGTATAATGTGTAAGCTAAGGAGATGCAATTTAATAAATTAGGAGCAATACAAGCTAGGCACCATATGCAACATGCAACCAGATATCACACTGCCATGTTAGAGCAAGCACCTGGGGGTGTGGAGTAGGGGGGATGAGATTTGGAACTTGCACTGCAGTAGGAGTAGCAGGAGAATCTGCAAAGATCATCTATTTCGGTTGCTCCAGTGGACCACCATCATTCCGTGCCTTCGTCCTTTTAGATTTTGCCTTGTCAAGTAAACACACAAGAAAAAGGAATGAAATCCGCACTTCCAAATTCGTTGATGCATGATACTGTCAAACACAATTTTTATGTATGGCAACCATATTGTAGGAGGATGGAATATGTACAGAAACGCTAAGCAGAAGGCATTTCAACAAATTGGAAGCAATGCAATCTAGACACCATATGAAAGATCCAACCAAAATCACTCTACCAAGTTAGATGTGTCTCATCATAAGTGGCACTTCAACAAATTAGAGGCAATACATGTTTGAAATGATATGCAAGATGCAACCAATATTATGCTTTCAACTTGAAGGTGTCTCTTCAGAAGTGATTGATGAGGGATACACAAGAAAAGTAGTTTGATGTAAGAACATGGTTAATAGAAAGACGTGGTATGTACCAAAAACAGGAAGGCATGTCATATTCACAGGTATAATGTGTTAACTAAGCAGATGCAATTTACCCTAATTAGAAGCATTACAAGGTAGACACTATATGCAACATGCAACCACATATCACACTGCCAACTAAGAGCAAGCACCTACGATGGTGGTGTGGGGGAATTGCGGTCATCAACTAGAGAGCTACGTTGACTATCTTCATTTAGCCTTATTGTTTCTTGAGAATCATGTGGGGAGGATGACACTGCACTCTTTAAACGAGTAGCGCATCTCACATTAACCCACTGGGGTGACTGTCTCATCATAAGTGATTGATGAGGGATACAAAAGAGCATTAATTTGATGTACGAACATGGTTAATAGACATATGTAGTGTGTATCAAAAACAGGAAGGCATGTCATTATCAAAGGTATAACGTGTAAAGTAAGCAGATTGCAATTTAACCAAATTGGAAGCAATACAAGGTAGACACCATATGCAACATGCAACCACATTTGATAGCGCAAAGTTAAAGCAAGCACATGGGATGGTTGTGTGTGGCAATTGTATCACCAACTGCAGAGCTATGTTTACTGTCTCCATCTACTGACATTGCGCCCTTTAGAGCGCTGAAACGCTTAGTGCTTATCTTCGAATTACACTGGAGCGACTTCTATCTTTTCTTTTTTTGTATTCATCAACACCGCGTCAGAGTCTGAAATACCCATGCATAAAAAACAATAGTGTGAGTATGGGTGAAGTTTGTGCACAAGTAGTACAATGTAAAGGTAGCAGATAGCAGGTCGGTGAGAAATAAATGACGGGAGATGTATGATAGCTCTACAACATGCATGGCACACGAAATTACTAATCCCTCCGTTCCTAAATATAAGTCTTTTTAGAGATTTCGTTATGAACCATATACGAATGTATGTAGATGCATTTTAGAGTGTAGATTCACTCATTTTGCTCCGTATGTAGTCCATAGTGGAATATTTAGAAAGACTTATATTTAGGAATGGAGGGAGTAGATTCTAGGATTTTGAAATATGAGCACATGGATGGATGGGAAATGCAGATGCTCCTCCAGCACACCACAAGGTGTGGTCCTATGAAAATAACAGTCGAATGAAAACAAATAGGTCAGTCCATTTTTTCTGCACCATCCGATGTATAAAGAACGGGCAGATCGCCTTCATCTACCTCCAGCCAATCAGTGTTATGATCTTCCTCGAAACGGTAGCGACCACCGGCCCAGTCCCCTGCCTCCGCCCTCCCCTCAACCTCACCGCACCGCCGTGCTTGGCACCGCCCCCCCGGCCATCCCTTCAAGCCCCACCGACCTCCAGATCGGGCGCAAGCAGCTCCTGCGCCCCACCCTATGATATACACCGATGCGCCGCTTCCCGGCGAATAGGCGGACTAGGTGCTCCGCACGCCTAAGCGGGTGCTGCTTCTTTTAATTGCAATTCGACTGACCTTGAATTGAAATCCAGGCGGGCTACTGACCTCTAGCAAAGGTGAAATAGTAAATGGGAGGAAACCTTGTGCATTTAGTATCATGAAGAAGATGCAGTAAGAAGCACTCAACTAGTTTCTTTCGTGGTATGAATACGGTGTGAGCAGAGACGTAAGATTTGCATGAATAAGGGAAGAGGAGTACTTCTTTTTGCTGGCAGTGTTGTGTCCTCCTTCTGTTTTTCCAACGGTCTTCTTGTGGTTCGCTAGAAACGAGAAGTTGTGGAGGACGGTGGAGCCTTGGACAAACCCATGGCCAAGTTTTTGAGTGTGGTGCAGTGGCCGTCTGTCGGTGGCGGGGAACTAGATTCGAGGGGGCGAATGACGGTGTAGCGGGAACAGCTCCGGTGTAGTGGATAGTTGCAATAGTGGAGCAGCAGCGGTGAGGCGTAGGATAGCGTGGTCGAAGTGGTTCTGGTACGGCGCATGTCGGCGTCGGCGTCGTGGAGGCAGCTCTGCCTCGGCTTCAGCTGCTAAGTCTTTGAGGGCATTGCGACTGCGATTGCGTTGGATGATGATGTCAGGGTACCGACTCCGGCGTGATGGAGGAGGGCGGCGGTGGATTTGGCATGATGGGATGGCAGACGGAGGAGGCTGGGGTTTCGCGGCTGGTGGAGAGGGCATTTTAGTGCCCACGGAGTATGAATGGGGAAAGGAGGGAGGGGTAACTAAGGGGGAACAATGTTTCGGTTTGGAACGCGCTTGTTTGAAATTTGGGGAAAGTTACAAACTTTGCCCCCATCTAAAATTTTGGACATATTGTGGGTTGGGGTAGGACAGTAATCTCAGGTGTCCCAAATGGTGGGCAGGATAGATTTCGGCCGAGCGCATGGGTGTTTAAGCGCCCACGAAGTATGAATGCTTCTCGGAGGCGGTTGAGACTCGCGTCTTGGTGAAGTTACAAACCTATCCCGGTATAGACCTTTGGACATCGGGCCGATAGGCTACACGGGCCAGCGTCAGGAAAGTAATTTCCTACCACCAAACATTAGTCTCGCGCGGTTTCGGGTGACCAGAGGCTTATTTGGTGCTTCGTTCAATATTTGGGAGCAGAAGCATTAACGTTTTCGGTTCTCTTGAATTGAACTTTCAGGATTTGTCAAACTTCACAAATCTTTATTCTTGAAAATCCTAAAACTAAGATTATTTTGGAATGGAGGGGGTACAATATTTGAATATACATTGTACATGACTTAAAGAAAAATAACTTGTGTACAACGTCACACTAGTTTCTTTCTTTCCTATCAGATCGGTGGCTTGGATGAATGGTTGTGCTTTATTGATGGTGTGATATCTCATCTTTTATTGTTTGTCTCGCATCACATGTACTATCTTTTATGCACTGATTTGGCTACCTCATTTTCCTCTAGCAAGGCAATGTGCTCGAGTGCAATGATCATAACAAGTGATTCTTCCATTCTCACTGCGTCCAACCTTGCTACTACCTTGCTGGGGTGGTGGCTACTGCAACCGCTTGGGGAGCTAAAGACGAAAGGGTCGAGAGAAGCATCACAAGGTTAATAACTAACCCAAAAAAGGCAAATGACTTATGTTATTATTACTATTACCGTTCTTTGATCTTTCGTGCAACAAATTACATATGGTAGATCATCTAACCATGACTTGGTACTGATCAGACATCAGAAAGCATGCAAAATCGTATTATCGGATTTTGCACTAGAAGTATCGGCGGGTGAAGCCAAGATGAAAACAGTTGTAATCATCTGTGATACAAGGGGAAGTTGCCATGATATTCCTGGGATAACTATTGAATCGAAGAATGATAGTTAATTATACTCACAAAGAAAATGTAGAATCCTGATCCCTCTCACTCCGAGAAGGCCGGACGACCATCATTCTAATCATAATAAGTTCAACTTAATAATGGACCCTGGTATATATCTTTATTATTCAACTATATTTTGCCTTTCTTATGCTTCACTTCCTTCTCATGACTATGAAGGGATGCTCATCGGCGTTCCAATTTGTAGGTAGTTGGTGGTGGCCCACGAAAACTTAAAGCTTGTCTTTGTTTATTATTTGTACCCGCATTCTATAGTCAGTCCCTCGGCCTCCGCAAACCAGTTGTGTTGTTATATATGTTGTTGATCACAAATCCAATTACTAAGTGGTATTGTATGGAATTAAAGACTTTGAAACAACCTATCTTTAAATGAAATCCATGTGAATTTCCAGAGGTGGTCTTCATTGATATGTCTAAATGATAAAACACACAACCACCATATATATGTGTGCACGCTGCACACAATCAAAGACATTATAAGAGACACCGTGTCTCATTAGATGTAGAGGCACACCATATACAACCAAACATATACTTGTGTCAATCTTGGAATGGAAACCTGGTGAGAGAAGCGGAACAACCAAGCTCCCACCGCTAGGCAACATACTCATTTTTATTCGTTTGACAATTATAGTTGATACATTATTCAAGTGTCCAGTTACTAAATCTAGTGGATATGCTACTAACCAAGTGGTATTGGCTTGAACTACATCGGTATTTCCTCATAGAGGAAGGGATGATGCAGCACAGCAACAGTGGGTATTTCCCTCAGTGATGACACCAAGGTTATCGAACCAGTAGGAGAACCACGCAACACCACATAAACAGCTCCTGCACAAAAAGAACAAATACTTGCAACCCGACGTAAGAGAGGGGTTGTCAATCCCTCACGAGTAAAAAGGTAGATAAAATTGTAGTAGATTGGATAAATAGATCTCGCAGGAACGCGAGATAAAATAAATAGATAAAATTGCAGCAAGGTATTTTTGTATTTTTGGATTAATAGATCTGAAAATAAAATCAAATAAAAATAGATCGCGAAGGCAAATATAATAAATAAGAGACCCGGGGTCGTAGATTTCACTAGTGGCTTCTCTCGAGAAAAATAGCAAACGATGGGTAAACAAATTACTGTTGGGCAATTGATAGAACTTCAAATAATCATGACGATATCCAGGCAATGATCATTATATAGGCATCACGTCCAAGATTAGTAGACCGACTCCTGCCTGCATCTACTACTATTACTCCACACATCGACCGCTATCCAGCATGCATCTAGTGTATTAAGTTCATGGAAAAACGGAGTAATGCAATAAGAACAATGACATGATGTAGAAAAGATCTATTTATGTAGAAATAGACTCCATCTTGTTATCCTTAATAGCAACGATACATATGTGTCGGTTTCCCTTCTGTCACTGGGATCAAGCACCGTAAGATCGAACCCATCACAAAGCACCTCTTCCCATTGCAAGATAAATAGATCAAGTTGGCCAAACAAAATCCAAATATCAGAGAAGAAATACGAGGCTATGAGAAATCATGCATATAAGAGATCAAAGAAGACTCAGATAACTTTCATGGATAAAAACATAGATCTGATCATAAACTGAAAGTTCATCGGATCTAAACAAACACACCGCAAGAAAGAGTTACATCATATGGATCTCCACGAGACCATTTGTAACGCCCGGATAATTAAGCTATAGTAATCATCTGCTAATGATGCCACGTCACCACGATTACTGTTGTTAAACTCTCGTTGATTCGAAAACGGTTCAAATTCAAATTTAAAACTTAAGTCAAAAATAAAAGTTCTCATATGTTAAAACTAAAATGTGCGAGCTGTGGCAAATAATTCATAAATATTGTTGGTGAAGAAGCCATATTTTTATAAAAGGTTTAAATGCCTTAAAATAATTAAAACAGTGACATTAATAATTAATTAAATGCCTTTTCTAAATTATAAATTAGCAAGCTATTTTATTTGGGAGTAGAACTTTTCGTGGCAGAGGGTTAAACTAAAACATTAATTTAGGTGCTACTTTTCTATTTTAATAAACTAGGATAATGTGAAAAATAAAATAATGTAAATAAAACAGAAAAGTTAAAAACAAAATAAAAGCAAAAAGAAAAGCCCCCTCCCCCTCTGGGCCTTGGGCCAACTGGCCACTGGCCAGCCCACCAGCGCCGTGCCTCCCCCTCCCTGTTCACAGGGGGGATCGGCAATGCTACATGCACGGGGTGATTACGGGGTTTTTACGGGATGGATCCACTTGGAAGTTTGTGATTGGTCATTTGGGAAAATTGGCCCCTCACCCTCCTGAAAATCAGGGGGGTGGCTGGTTTAGTTAGTTGGAAAGGCCCCGTAATTGCCCTGTAAAGGTCCGTGAGTCTAGCATTTTTGCATGGCCGATGCCCGCCACGGCACCGATCGACGCCGTGGCGGCCATCCGCCGGTGAACCCCCGCCTACAAATAGGGCCAACCCCCTCCCGTCCCTGAACCCTAATCCCCTCTCCCTCCCTCACGCGCCCCTCGCCCTTCCGCTCTAGATCCACTTCGGCCATGCCCCGCCGTCGTCGTGGTCGCCGTCACCCCAGCTCCCTAGGACCTTGCCCGCCTGCTTCCCCGTCGTCGACCACGTCGTTCGTTGCTACCAGCTCGAGCCGGATGCCCCTGCGACGCCAACCCCGTCCCCGGCATCCTCCCTCGACGGCTCCGTCGAGCCTCGCCGACCCCGATCCCCTATAAACGGGGGTGAGACCCCGAACCACTCCCCTTCTCCCCAACTGTGTCGTGCACTATAGCCGCCATCGCCATTGTTCCCGAACTCCTATCGCCGTAGATTGTCGTTGTTTCTGCCCGCGTCGTGCTACCCCCAGCCTCGCCCGCATGCGCATGGCCGCACTCACGGCGCCATGGCCACGCTCCCGCAGCCGCCTAGCCGCGTGTTAGTGTGCGCACCCGCTACCACCCTGCCTGCCTCGCCCGTGAGCTCCGTTGGATGGGGTCGCACCTGCGCGTGCCCCTGCGGTCCCATACGCGCTCGCGCACCTCCACCCGTGCCTCACCCCGGCCGCCCCTGGGCGCCACACCCATGCGTCGCTGCCGCCGTTGCTGCTAGCAGTTGCCGCTACTTCTTGCTCGCCTTGCCGTTGCTGCTATTTCTTCTACCGTGCTGCTGCTCCTGCTAAGTGCCGCTGAACTGCTGCTACTGCCTGCTGCTACCTCGAACAACGCTGCCGCTACTAATGGATGCTTTGCTGCTGCTGCTCCTCCTAACTGTCGCTGATGTGCTGTTGCTGCTTGCCGCGCACTGATGCTGTCGTGTTACTCCTGCTGCTTGCTGCTTGCTCCCGCTGCCTAGAGCCGCTGCCGCTAGATTGTTGTGCTACTGCTCCTCAATGCTATTGCTACTAGTTGTTGCTCAATTGTCGCCGGATGTTGTATGCGTGTGTGCTTGTGGCCGGCTAGGCCACACTGTCCAATGCGGTCGGCCCTTGTTTAATTAGACTAGATTAATTTGCATTAATTTAGTGCTAATTTAGTTTAGTACTAGAAAATAATATGTGAGCCACCCCTCATGATTACCTCAAATTAATTGACTTAATAAAATGAGATGACGGGGCCCCACCCCCTTTGACTGGTCAACTGGGACCCCCTGGACCCACAGGTCACCCTCTGGTACACTTCTGTGTACGTAGAGCTGGGTACCCATAGCATTTAACCTGTATTTTCGAATCGAAAGTAATTTCAAAATATTATTTAATCTTTGAAAAATCATATAAAATAATCTGTAACTCCGATGAAAAAGTTATATACATGAAAGTTCCTCAGAAAAATATGACGAATTCGAATATGCCCCCTATTCATCTGGGCATGCCCCTATCATAGCGAACAAGCAACCGTCCCCCTCCGTTTCATCTGTCCGAAAATGCCAAACTTCAGGAAAACTTTCCCGGATGTTTCCCCCTTCGCCGGTATTGTGTAGCATTGCGTTAGAACGCCTCTAGCACCACATATCGTCATGTCATGCTTAGTAGTGCATCTATGTGCTTTGTATTTACTATTTCTTCCCCCTCTTCTCTCCGGTAGACCCCGAGACCGCTGTTGATGCCCCTGTGATTAACTACGTTGACGACGACCCTCCTTTTGTTTCAGCAGAGCTTCCAGGCAAGCCCCCCCCCTTTGATCATCCCGATATCGCCCCTTCCATTCTCTCATGCTTGCATTAGATTTTGCTACTATATTTGATTGCTCCTATTCTGATGCCTAGCCTGCTTTTGTACCTGCTATTGTTACCTACCTGCTTACCCTAAACTACTTATTATAGGTTGGTTAGTGATCCATTAGTGACCCCCACCTTGTCCTTGTTGCCCCTGCTTCATCATCAACGACTCGATCAATGTGATCGATGACTAGAGACCGACACAGCACCTCACCCCCCTTTAGTTGTACGACTCTGCATAGTTACTATCGAGTGACGAGGGTGATACCTCGTAACGCACTCTTGATGATAACTCTGTAGTGTAGCTTTTCGATGGTGGTCAACAAGGGTGATTCCTCCTTCACCATTCCCGATATGGCTCTGTCATGCAACACCTCAAGTGTGAACCTCAAGGGTGGTTCCTCATACGTTCACCTTGATGATTACATCGAGTGGAATCCACCGAGGGTGATTGCTCGGGGTTCCCCCTTAATATTTGGACACACGGTTACCTCGACTTTACTTGAGGCCTTTGTGAAAGTCGGGCGGGCCCGAAGAGTACCCGAGGAGTTATGGTGGTGGCTGGCTGTTTAGCGGTATCACCCATGGGGTGATAGTTTCGGACTTGTCCCGACAGCCATCACTTCTTTTAATAATGCACTAATAGGTTTGGGTATTTGTTCTGAGTTGGCCTCTGGCCTTTACGCACTAAGCACCATGCGGGAATAGTTATGGGCCTCGACGACATAGTATCAGCCGAAGCTTTGTCACATGTCCAGTTCAACATTGCGGCACGGTTGAATCGCGTTGGCCATCTGAGGCGGTGCTGGTATTCACCCTGCGCGTAATGACCCGGAGTGCAACGGGCGAGGGGCCCAGACCCCGGAGTGCTTAGGATGTAGACCGACGGGGACCTCTCTACTGAGCCTAGGTAGGGGGCTATGACGTGTTGATCTTCCGAGGCTGGGCATTAACCCAGAAAAGTGTGTCCGGCCAGAGTCATCAAGCGTGTTGGGTAACGTGGTGCGCCCCTGCAGGGAAGATTACCTATTAATAGCCGTGTCCACGGTAACAGGCGTTCAGACTTATATCCTGATCTTTTATAACTAGAAATGGATACTTGAGATATGTGGCCCTGGGATTGCTTTCTCGTAGGGAGTCGAGGAAGGATCTCTGGGCATTGATACTACAACATGTTTGTTAATTATAAACTGATATTCTTTACTCTTCTACATGCTGCAAGATGCTTGGAGCTGCTTGAAGATGCTAGTCTTCGATAGGCTAGGCCTTCCCCTCTATTCTGGCATTCTGCAGTTCAGTCCACAGATACAAACCTTCCATTTCATACCAATGCATACTTAGTATAGATCTGATGCTTGCGAGTACTTTGGATGAGTACTCATGGTTGCTTTGCTACCCCTTTCTCCCTTTCTTTCTTCTTTCCTGTTGTTTCAACCAGTTGGTGGATCCCTGGAGCCAGATGCCACCGCCGACGGATACTACTACATGGAGACCGTCGACGACCAGGAGTACTTAGGAGGTCCCAGGCAGGAGGCCTTGCCTCTTCGATCATTGTTGTTTTGTGCTTGCCTACTTAAGGCAGTCTTGTTTAACTTATGTCTATACTCAGATATTGTTGAAGGAAATATGCCCTAGAGGCAATAATAAAGTTATTATTTATTTCCTTATATCATGATAAATGTTTATCATTCATGCTAGAATTGTATTAACCGGAAACATAATAATTGTGTGAATACATAGACAAACTAAACGTCACTAGTATGCCTCTACTTGACTAGCTCGTTAATCGAAGATGGTTATGTTTCATAACCATAGACATGTGTTGTCATTTGATTAACAGGATCACATCATTAGGAGAATGATGTGATTGACATGACCCATTCCATTAGCTTAGCACCCGATCGTTTAGTATGTTGCTATTCTTTCTTCATGACCTATACATGTTCCTATGACTATGAGCTTATGCAACTCCCGTTTGCTGGAGGAACACTTTGTGTGCTACCAAACGTCACAACGTAACTGGGTGATTATAAAGGAGCTCTACAGGTGTCTCCAAAGGTACATGTTGGGTTGGCGTATTTCGAGATTAGGATTTGTCACTCCGATTGTCGGAGAGGTATCTCTGGGCCCTCTCGGTAATGCACATCACATAAGCCTTGCAAGCATTGCAACTAATGAGTTATTTGCGAGATGATGTATTACGGAACGAGTAAAGAGACTTGCCGGTAACGAGATTGAACTAGGTATTGAGATACCGATGATCGAATCTCAGGCAAGTAACATACCGATGACAAAGGGAACAACGTATGTTGTTATGCGGTCTGACCGATAAAGATCTTCGTAGAATATGTAGGAGCCAATATGAGCATCTAGGTTCCGCTATTGGTTATTGACCGGAGACGTGTCTCGGTCATGTCTACATTGTTCTCGAACCCGTAGGGTCCGCACGCTTAACGTTATGATGATAGTTTTATTATGAGTTTATATATTTTGATGTACTGAAGTTTGTTCAGAGTCCCGGATGTGATGGACATGACGAGGAGTCTCGAAATGGTCGAGACATAAAGATTGATATATTGGACGGCTATATTCGGACACCGGAAGTGTTCCGGAGAAGTTTCGGATAAAACCGGAGTACCAGGGGGTTACCGGAACCCCCCCGGGGGGTTAATGGGCCTCATGGGCCCAAAGTGGAGAAGAGGAGGGGAGGCCAGGGTAGGCCACGCGCCCCCTCCCCCTCTAGTCCGAATTGGACAAGGAGGGGGGGCGCCCCCCTTTCCTTCCTCCCCTCTCTCCCTTCCTTCCCCCTCTCCTAGTTGGACAAGGAAAAGGAGGGAGTCCTACTCCCGGTAGGAGTAGGACTCCTCCCTGGCGTGCCTCCTCCTGGCCGGCCGCCCCTCCCCCTTGCTCCTTTATATACGGGGGTAGGGGGGCACCTCTAGACACACAAGTTGATCTTCGTGATCATTCTCTTAGCCGTGTGCGGTGCCCCCCTCCACCATAATCCTCGATAATATTGTAGCGGTGCTTAGGTGAAGCCCTGCGACGGTAGAACATCAAGATCGTCACCACGCCATCGTGCTGACGGAACTCTTCCCCGACACTTTGCTGGATCGGAGTCCAGGGATCGTCATCGAGCTGAACGTGTGCTAGAACTCGGAGGTGCCGTAGTTTCGGTGCTTGATCGGTCGGGTCGCGAAGACGTACGACTACATCTACCGCGTTGTCATAATGCTTCCACTTTCGGTCTACGAGGGTACGTGGACAACACTCTCCCCTCTTGCTATACATCACCATGATCTTGCGTGTGCGTAGGATTTTTTTTGAAATTAATACGTTCCCCAACAGTGGCATCCGAGCCTAGGTTTTATGTGTTGATGTTATATGCATGAGTAGAACACAAGTGAGTTGTGGGTGATATAAGTCATACTTCTTACCAACATGTCATACTTTGGTTCGGCGATATTGTTGGATGAAGCGGCCCGGACCGACATTACGCGTACGCTTACGCGAGACGAGTTCTACCGACGTGCTTTGCACACAGGTGGCTGGCGGGTGTCAGTTTCTCCAACTTTAGTTGAACCGAGTGTAGCTACGCCCGGTCCTTGCGAAGGTTAAAACAACACCAACTTGACAAACTATCGTTGTGGTTTTGATGAGTAGGTAAGATTGGTTCTTGCTTAAGCCCGTAGCAGCCACGTAAAACTTGCAACAAACAAATTAGAGGACGTCTAACTTGTTTTTGCAGGGTATGTTGTGATGTGATATGGTCAAGACATGATGCTAAATTTTATTGTATGAGATGATCATGTTTTGTAACAGAGTTATCGGCAACTGGCAGGAGCCATATGGTTGTCGCTTTATTGTATGCAATGTAATCGCCCTGTAATGCTTTACTTTATCACTAAGCGGTAGCGATAGTCGTAGAAGCATAAGATTGGCGAGACGACAATGATGCTAAGATATAGATCAAGGTGTCGCACCGGTGACGATGGTGATCATGACGGTGCTTCGAAGATGGAGATCACAAGCACAAGATGATGATGGCCATATCATATCACTTATATTGATTGCATGTGATGTTTATCTTTTATGCATCTTATCTTGCTTTGATTGACGGTAGCATTATAAGATGATCCCTCACTAAATTATCATAGTAAAAGTGTTCTCCCTGAGTATGCACCATTGCGAAAGTTCTTCGTGCTGAGACACCACGTGATGATCGGGTGTGATAGGCTCTACGTTCAAATACAACGGGTGCAAAACAGTTGCACACGCAGAATACTCAGGTTTAACTTGACGAGCCTAGCATATAACAGATATGGCCTCGGAACACGGAGACCGAAAGGTCGAGCGTGAATCATATAGTAGATATGATCAACATAGTGATGTTCACCATTGAAACTACTCCATCTCACGTGATGATCGGACATGGTTTAGTTGATTTGGATCACGTGATCACTTAGAGGATTAGAGGGATGTCTATCTAAGTGGGAGTTCTTTAGTAATATGATTAATTGAACTTAAATTTATCATGAACTTAGTACCTGATAGTATCTTGCTTGTTTATGTTTGATTTTAGATAGATGGCATGTGCTGTTGTTCCGTTGAATTTTAACGCGTTCCTTGAGAAAGCAAAGTTGAAAGATGATGGTAGCAATTACACGGACTGGGTCCGTAACTTGAGGATTATCCTCATTGCTGCGCAGAAGAATTACATCCTGGAAGCACCACTGGGTGCCAGGCCTGCTGCTGATGCAACTGACGATGTTAAGAACGTCTGGCAGAGCAAAACTGATGACTACTCAATAGTTCAATGTGCCATGCTTTACGGCTTAGAATCGGGTCTTCAACGACGTTTTGAACGTCATGGAGCATATGAGATGTTCCAGGAGTTGAAGTTAATATTTCAAGCAAATGCCCAGATTGAGAGATATGAAGTCTCCAATAAGTTCTATAGCTGCAAGATGGAGGAGAACAGTTCTGTCAGTGAGCATATACTCAAAATGTCTGGGTATAATAATCACTTGATTCAATTGGGAGTTAATCTTCCAGATGATTGCGTCATTGACAGAATTCTCCAATCACTTCCACCTAGCTACAAGAGCTTCGTGATGAACTATAATATGCAAGGGATGGATAAGACAATTCTCGACCTCTTCGCAATGCTGAAAGCTGCGGAGGTAGAAATCAAGAAGGAGCATCAAGGAATAAGGTGGCCCGTTTGGGTCCGAGCTAGCAGTGGGAGTATTCATTTTTTTGTGCGTAATAAGGAGGCACTTCCGGTGGGTCCGAGCTGACAGCGGGGGGAACGTTTTTTTCACGAAATACACTGGCCTGTCCGCTGGGTCCCTGCTGTCAGGGGGGAAACATTTTTTCGTGAAATAAGGTGGCCCGTCCGGTGGGTTCCTGCTGTCAGGTGGAGGAATAATTATTTTGTGCGTAATAAGGAGGCACTTCCTTGCGGCCTCCTAGACCCAGCTGTTAGCCTCTCCATGTACAGTACTCTTCCGATGGAAGTCGGTCGTTGACCACGTTGACCATGCCGCGCTGAGAGCACCAGGGTTGTGGTCGCGCAGAGAGGAGTACGAGGGTTCACTGGTTCGGCTGCGGTGTGAGGCTGCCGTCGCCGCAGAATAACAGGGGGTGTGGGTGAGTAGAGGGATGGCCTGGCCAGCGGTGGGAGTAGTACGGGGCGGTGAGGCCTCCGCGGCATCACAGCCGGCCATGGGAGGCAGGAGCACGCGACATGACCGGCGCTGCTTTGGGCGGCTGGAGCAAGAAGACCAGAGGTTGAAGAAGAACTATGGCCGTTGGCTGGACATCGTATGATAACTGCAGCTAGAATCGTTTATATTTTCTAAGTTGACAAAGCCCTTGGTACGCGTCAACTTAGTAGGCCCATAGCTCAGATTTGGCAGAGAACATATAGCCCATTTGCGATTTGTAAGAATGTACAGCCCATTTTTAATTCTAATGGAATTTACTACAGCCCATTTATAGTTTGTTAAAAGTACAACCCAACTTCTAGCTAGGACAACGATTAATAATTTCAAACAACCGCTCAAAACAGATTTCAAAAAAAAATACCCACATTTTGATGGGATCCGAAATATTTTTATCCAAAATTTCTAGTCAGGTTAAATATAATTTCAAAATAAAGTTGTATTACGTTAAAATCCAACGAAATATTGCGCGCGCAACAAGTAATGAAATTAAAATTTTCAAATTCCAAAATAATATATTTTTCAAACTAATTACGTGTTTGGTGCATAGTAACTGTCCAGTTATTATAATTACATCCCATTTATTATTTCTTAAAGTCCATTTTCTTGTTAAGCCTAATGCATACCTCCTAGGAAAGTTTGCAGCCCAGTGGGGCGGAGAATAATAAGTTGACCCGGATATTGTGTACAACTGTCGGCCCAGTTGCATTGCTGATGTTGAAAAAAAGGCCTATGTAGTACAGTACAACCTAACATGGTTACTCAGCCCACATTCAGTGACGCTAGAAAGGCCCAAACAAGGCTTCTGTACAACTTTTTGAAGTCACTGAGCTCAATTAATAACTTAAGAAAAAAGTTAGATTACATTGGAACCTAATTAAAAGCTGTCACGAGCAAATAAATAATTCAACGGGTCCTACTTGTGCGTGTGCAATTATACGTCTCCAACGTATCTATAATTTTTGATTGCTCCATGCTATATTATCTACTGTTTTGGGCAATATTGGGCTTTATTATCCACTTTTATATTATTTTTGGGACTAACCTATTAACCGGCGGCCCAGCCCAGATTTGCTGTTTTTTTGCCTATTCCAGTGTTTCGAAGAAAAGGAATATCAAACGGAGTCGAAACGGAACGAAATCAACTAGAGAAGTTATTTTTGGAAGGAAAGCTACCGGATGGACTTGGACCCCACGTCAGGAGATAAGGGAGGTGCTCACGAGGGTGGGGGGCGCGCCCCCTGCCTTGTGGGGCCCCCGAAGCTCCACCGACGTACTTCCTGCACCCATATATACATACGTATCCTAAAACTTCCAGAACAAAGATTAGATCGGGAGTTCCGCCGCCACAAGCCTCTATAGCCACCAAAAGTCAATCGGGACCCTGTTCCGGCACCCTGCCGGAGGGGGGAACCCTCACCGGTGGCCATCTTCATCATCCCGGCGCTCTCCATGACGAGGAGGGAGTAGTTTTCCCTCGGGGCTGAGGGTATGTACCAGTAGCTATGTGTTTGATCTCTCTCTCTCGTGTTCTTGATTTGGCATGATCTTGATGTATCGCGAGCTTTGCTATTATAGTTGGATCTTATGTTTCTTCTCCCCCTCTTCTCTCTTGTAATGGATTGAGTTTTCCCCTTGAAGTAATCTTATCGGATTGAGTCTTTAAAGATTTGAGAACACTTGATGTATGTCTTGCCGTGCATATCTGTGGTGACAATGGGATATCACGTGATTCACTTGATGTATGTTTTGGTGATCAACTTGCGGGTTCCACCCATGAACCTATGCATAGGGGGTGGCACACGTTTTCGTCGTGATTCTCCGGTAGAAACTTTGGGCACTCTTTGAGGTTCTATGTGTTGGTTTGAATAGATGAATTGAGATTGTGTGATGCATATCGTATAATCATACCCATGGATACTTGAGGTGACATTGGAGTATCTAGGTGACATTAGGGTTTTGGTTGATTTGTGTCTTAAGGTGTTATTCTAGTATGAACTCTAGGGCTTTTTGTGACACTTATAGGAATAGCCCAACGGATTGATTGGAAAGAATAACCTTGAGGTGGTTTCGTACCCTACCATATTCTCTTTGTTTGTTCTCCGCTATTAGTGACTTTGGAGTGACTCTTTGTTGCATGTTGAGGGATAGTTATATGATCCAATTATGTTATTATTGTTGAGAGAACTTGCACTAGTGAAAGTATGAACCCTAGGCCTTGTTTCCTATCATTGCAATACCGTTTACGCTCACTTTTACCACTTGTTACCTTGCTGTTTTTATATTTTCAGTTTACAAAAACCTATATCTACCATCCATATTGCACTTGTATCACCATCTCTTCGCCGAACTAGTGCACCTATACAATTTACCATTGTATTGGGTGTGTTGGGGACACAAGAGACTCTTTGTTATTTGGTTGCAGGGTTGCTTGAGAGAGACCATCTTCATCCTACGCCTCCCACGGATTGATAAACCTTAGGTCATCCACTTGAGGGAAATTTTCTAGTGTCCAACAAACCTCTGCACTTGGAGGCCCAACAACGTCTACAAGAAGAAGGTTGCGTAGTAGACATCATGCGTGTGTGTGTGTGCATGTGTGTGTGTGAGAGAGAGAGAGATAGAGAGAGAGACCCATCGATCGATGCTCGTGAATACATCTTTCAGCCACATGCATTGCTGATGCTCAGTAAAAACTTATATAGTTGACACAATCATATAGAACATCATAGCACACTGAACTTGCATACAAAAATTTCACGCAGGCGGCACAATCAGGATGGAAGCAGTGGATCGCTACGGGAAGGGCTATGTTGAAACCAACGAAGTCGTACATAACGATTCATCGTCTTTATCAATGACGGGGAAATATCTTGAATGTTGTGCAAAGAAAATAGACAGACAACACAATAAGTTCTGCTAGCACGGTAAGTAGATGTACAACCCTTTCTAGAAAAAGTTCAGGTACAAAATTAGAACAGGTCACAATCAAATGTACTGGCATATCAATGCTTCACACCCATAGCTCGGATTTAACTAGTATCTGACAAGATTCAGTTGTTACCTCAAATTAGAGCACATCCAGGCAGCCAGCCCTGCCCCTTCTCCCAAAGAAGCAGTGGCCTCCGCAGCGCGATGGAGTAGGCCCTGTGCCATCCATCGTTCCGAGCAACACGGGGAAAGTCTGACATTGACTCATGTAATGGACGTCGTCGACGGACCCTGGCACCAGCGGCGGCGGCAGGACTTTGATTGATGGATTGACCACTTCTTCGACATGCATGAACACTCGATACAGGTACATCCCTAACATGGTCCGTGGCGGCCTTGGTGGCGATGAATAGTACAACCCCGGTTCCTGCACCGGTATCTCAACACCAATCACCTTTGGTATGGTGGACGGCTTCTTCATCCATGCCATAACCGTCAGATCCCAGCTGTCTGGAGGAACAAACATACTTACGAGCTCACCTCCAAGGTCGTTGATCAGCTCGTTCATGGACTCCCTGTTCCAAGCACGTCGAGGCATGTCGTGGAAGGTAAGCTTTGTTAAAAACTCAAGCTTAGAGGGCACCGAGCCCCATCCTAGGTGCCATCGATCAAAGCTCACTAGCGCGCCATCGCAGAACAAACGCCGGGAAGATTCGAACAGACGACTGCAGTCGAAAGTTGTCTGGAACCTGACGAAGAAATCAGCCAGTGGCGGACAGACTTCAATGAGCAAGTCACTTATTTGGATGCCGTGCGCAATGCCATGAGCTTTGACAAGGTCGTCCGGCGAGACGGGAGGCCGGTCGCTGTTGATGGTTACCATCAGCACTTTGCCAGCAAACTGGTCGTCAAGCGCCGCCATGCCACTGTTGAGCGATAGCGCGCAGCGACCGAAGGCAGGATGGACCTCAGCCGGAGATCCGCGTTGACCGGCGACATGATAGTGCGCTTGAGTACAGGGAGTACGGGAGGGGGATCTGGGGGAACTAGAGTAGGAATCGAGATTCCAGAGGTGGGGGAGGGGCAGGAGACTGCGGATGAAAAGGTAGCATGAATTTCGAGCACGCGCCAATATGCTCTCGGCGCGCAAGCACACGAAAACACCGGTGGCGCCCACATGTCGGCCAAAGAGTCCTTATTCTTTCTTTTTTGGAGAGCCCGGCCTTTTTTTTCAGGATCTTTTGAGAGCTCGGCCTGAGAGTCATAATTGACCTGTTGGCATTGCGTTACTACTCGGCCCATATTCAACGACACCTCACTAGCCCAAACAAGTGTACATCATTGAAAAGACACTGAGCTCAAATTATATAACTTGAAAAAAGGAGATATACTCTGAACAATGGAGAATGGTGATGCCCTCATTTAGCCCACCAGTAGTTCGAGACAATAAATAGTTCGAAACAACAATATATACAACATTCAAACACTGACTAGTGACTACTACTGACATAAACAGCAAGACATGATAGTTCATAAGAAGTCTTGCTACACCACCAAAACGCACCCATCTGCAGCGCTCAGACTCTCGTGATCCAGACGAGAATGACATTCTAAACAGAAGCAACTACAACATAGTAAGAGTGACATAGACGAGGATGACCAAATGACAAGGAATATGCATAACAAAATAAAGAACTACCCATCCAGAACCAGCAGCAAAGACAACCAAGTCATTCGAGGAGATGATCCAACATCATCATAATTTGCAGCCCCGCTCCAGCGACGAGTGATTCGGAGACACCAGTACTCCACCCTTTCGATGCAACAGCCCAATTACCTATCAACCTGAAGGCTTGAACCACATCACTGCCTATTGTAATTGAGACATCCAAGGATCAAAGTTAATCCGGATGCCTTGGTCATTCTCACCTTCTTTTGGCTGCAGGATGTATCGTTGACAATCAGGGGAGATTGCTCCCGAACTCCTAGGGCTCGCCATGTAGACATAGTTTTCCATAGCAAACAGAGCCTCTCTGCTATCAAGGTCCTTGCCAACGGTGATCTCCTGGTTAATCGGATAATTGAGTCCGAGAAACAGAGAGTGTGAACCAAGGCTGTTTACCCGCCTCCAACTAAAAAATCCTAAAGGCCCCAACAAGCTGGTATCCTGCTCATAGACGTAACAGCCACTGTCCGGATACTCACGTATTACACGGTGCTTGTATACAGTGGGGTTTTTGCAATATAACTTTTCTGGCTCATGTGTCTGAATGATCATCAGTCTTTTGCCGTCGTCTGATCGAGCAAGGAACCAGTTGTGCTTCCCTGTTTTTGGCAAAGGTGGTGTGATCAGCATTGTTCAGAGTATGAGTAGGATAATGCAAGAAACAACATTGATATGTCCTTGTTGGAACTGGGAGGAAAATACAGGGAAATGTATACTGGGTTCGAAAATATAGAAGTGCCATGCATGGTTATACTCATGTTATCTCGCAATCGATTCTTCACAGGAAACTACCATGTCATGCATGTTATGTACTCCCTCCGTTCCCAAATATTTGTCTTTCTAGGCATTTCAAATAGACACAACATATGGATGTATGTAGACATATTTTAGAGTGCAGATTCACTCATTTTGCTCCGTATGTAGTCACTTGTTAAAATCTCTAGAAAGACAAATATTTGGGAACGAAGGGAGTAATCATGTTCTGTCCTCACAAACAAATTCTTCAAGGTAACTAACAGACCATGCATTGTTATATACTCGTGTTCTGTGGGCAAAAATTTTGTGAGGATATTATTCTAGCCATTGATTGCTGAAAGGCGAATATAGGTATGTACACATGGTAAGAATTGCAGGATTTCACTACTTCCAAATATAGAGTTCTCCATATGCACATTTACTTCCCAAATGTATGGTTAGATGAAACCAACAGTGTGGTGCTTGTTTCCACATCATGAAAATGAGGAAACTAACATGGCCATTGATACACACTCATATTTAGTAGTAGTATATAGATTACTGTAAAATAAGGATAACATCCATATATTCCTAACTGTTTGATTATTCAGGGTACAAATTGGCTGTAATGACATGGTCACAATCGCATGAATTAACTCATTCCAAATATAGCTGATTTACGTCGTCTCTAATACATTGCCATAGTTCTACTCAAATTCTGCTCAAACAGGGATATGCCAATCATCACAAAAAGTTCAAACAGTGTCATGGCGTCATCATTAACAATTTAATATGAGATGGAAACAACTTACACGCGTCGTCCCAGCAATACGTGGTGCCATCTGCTTTGTCAATCGCGTAGATGATGCCATTGTGTTCAATAGCATCACAGAAGTGTGTATCAGCTTTGACAATGATCCACTGCGAGCCAAGTTGTCTCCAGCTAAAGAAGGCACCGGCGTAAAGATAGGCGACTTCGCGGTCGAACAAGGCAATTAGCTTGAAGTCTGCGTAATTTGCATGTCGTGTGGGCACTTGGAAGATTACAATCTTCTGCAAAACAAGGTCCGTCCAACTGACGTAGTAATCTAGATGACTTGGACCGCGATGGTAATACTCTATATAATCCAACGAAGGAAGGATAATCTCATGGGAGGTCTGGAAGTTCACGAGCACCAACTTTTTACTGTCTTCTCTGAAGGCAGCCATCCAGTGGGAGTTCATGCTGACCCAGTACATACCTGCCAAGAAGTTTCGGGCGATGGTGTTCGGATCGATGTCGAGGGAAATGATGTATGGCGACCCACTACATACCTACAAAGAAATTTCGGCTAATGGAGATCGAATTGAAGTCGAGGGGCATCATGCACGCCTCCGTATCATGGTGAGCCAATCTCGCAAGACCAGATAGCAGCAAGCAGGGTGTCTTGAAAAGCTTAGGCCTCGCTTCGACGATGGCCGTGTGCATGTCCCTCGAGCATGCAGCCAGCCGCAGGGCGCTCAACATATCCATACACGAACAACATAGGTCGAGGATGTCACTGGGGAGATTGCTCCAATCACGGCTCATATGGATGCTGCACGGTTCGCGTTCGGCCATGGTGGAGTTTTGAAGGGGGCTTGATTTACGGGGGAGAAGGATGTCGGTGCTGGAGCGGCTAGCGAGGGAATAGTGGTACTGGGGGAGGCGAGTGAGGCGACGGTACACGGGGGCACAGTGAGATGGAGACAAAGACGGAGACGGAGAAGGAGATGGAGATGGAGTGGTGCTATGGGAGCGGAGAGGGAGACGAGGCGAGGCGCCAATGTGCTGTACAGCGGCGGTGACAGACTTCACAGTGCACAGGGTGAGGCTGACTTTGGTAACCCGAACACGCCGCCTGGACTAGTGTGAGGCGCAGGGTGTTGTCACTTCATTGTGAGGACCGGATGAATAGTATTTTGACCATCAAGTGTACCACAGTTGTACTACTACTACCACTACTACTACTACTACTACTACTACTACTACTACTACTACTACTACTACTACTACTACCAGTAGTAGGAACATGAGTACTCCAATATTGTATAGCGGAAATAGGTCTCCCGTGCTAGAATGCCTGTTCACTTCATCTTTCAGGTATCATCCATATTGCGAGCAGAACCAAATTCTCGTGCATGCCCAATCAACGCCCTGCCGCGATGCATGCAGTGGTTGTTCTGGTGCATCAAGGACGGCATGCAGATCATTCCACACTTGAGAAGAGGAAAAATGGAAAGGTAGAACGCGGAAGCAGAGGAAGAGAACGCTGGCTAACGAGGCTGGGAGGGGATTGAGCAGGAAGTTAATGCTCCATGCCTAAAGGTTTTGGGAAAACTTGATTTTCATAAGGTGACTTATACTCACCTAATGGAGGGAGTATTCCTTAACCAGAGAATGTGGTGTCTCCCACTCACGCGCTCAAAAAAAACTACGACACATTTTTTATCTGTTTGCATAGGTCCCACCTATCAGGAAGGATGTGCATGTACACGAACAGGTACAACTCATCAGTCTACCCACATAGCCTTTTCTTTTAGTCTACCTAGCCATCTAATCAACTGCCTGCACGCCACTTCTCCCATTTACTTCTCCATCGGGAACCGATTCTCCTCGGCTTCTTCACCTCCCCTTCGTCTTCATTTGCATCCAAACCCCACTGCGTTCACATTGTTTTAACCTCTTTAAATAATCATCTACTACTTCAGTTAGACTAGTCATCTAATCCTAATTCTCCAAACCATAGCCTCCGTTCCAGCGGTTCCAAATGGAGAAAGAGATCGAGATGCAGGTTTTTAGCGTCCAACATGTCCTCGTCGATGGCTCAATGCGCATAGTTTCCACCGTCACCGTCCACCCAAGGGTTATTCGGTAGTGGATCAACAATGTATCCAACTACCTCGAAAAGGTAGAGACGAGGGTCATCGGTCTCGACGCAGAGTACACGGAGTGTGCCCCTGGGAAGATCCAGCGCGCCGCCGTCCTTCAGCTGTGCCTCGAAGATGATGTTTTGGTGTACCACATCATACACTCGCCCTCCATACCAGGTGAGCTTCACGATTTCTTGTCTCGGGAGGACGTATACTTCTGTGGGGCAGCCATCGAAGGGGACAAACAGAAGCTGGAGTCGTACAACCTTGATTTGAAAAGAATCGCTGACCTACAAACCAGAATCAAAATTCCTATAAAAGATTGTGATAAACAGACACCATCCCTATTCGACGTAGCAAATTTTGTGCTTGTTCCAAATCTTTAGAAGGGTGACGAGACGGTGGCATTAAGGTCGTCTGGATGGGAGAATTATCCCTTGACGTACGAGCAGATAAAATATGCTGCCCTTGATGCTCGTGTGAGTTTCGAGATAGCTGCAAGGTCCTAAGAGCTTGTTGCGAAGCCGTCTCCCATAGAGAATGAGAAGAAGAAGAAGAAGAAGAAGAAGAAGAAGAAGAAGAAGAAGAAGAAGAAGAAGAAGAAGAAGAAGAAGAAGAAGAAGAAGAAAAGGCTGCACCGGCAGGAGGGCATTATGGATGGATGAACTATTTCCTCTCTTGTAAAAAAAATTATTCCCTTCGGTGTATATTGATATAGATGGACTATTTCGATGGTGTGCATGTCTTTGGAACAGAGTAGTAGCGTGGGCCCACTTGACTATAAGGAACTATTTATCCGCATATATAGCTTTCTCTGCTACTGCTTCTAGTGATCGGTATGCAGTGCATGTGTTCGTAGACATGACAGCTTGTCCATGGAAGTTCAACTACGGCGACCATCATGTTTCATCTCGCGATTCCCACGACGCCTCTCCAACCCACGGCAGCACACACCCCGACGTGCACCTCACCCCTCTCGGCCGCACCACCCCTCTGCCTTTGTGTGCATGACATGTGGGCCACCTAAAATGCGGCGAGCAACAAGTTTCTACCACAGCCACCCGCGATTCCCACGACGCCGCTCGAACCCATGAAACCACACGTCCCCCGACCTGCGGCTCACCCCTCTTGGCCCCACTGCCCCTCTGCCTACGGGAGCATTACATGTGGACCAGTCACCTATCGGGTCCACATGTTATTGACTCAAAGGTAGGTGTAGTAAGGCACTGAAGCTCAGTCCCGACGGCCCTGAGAGGGAAATGTAACTCCTGCGCCAGGGCTTGTGGTGCTCCCGCAGCACAAACCCGTGCCAAACTCGAGATTTGTTTCTTTACAATACATGCACGCAACGATTTAATGGACATTGTAATCTCAACATGTGATGGGGAGCTCTAAATTTGAATTTGAAACTTATAAAACGAAAAGATTCAAAACAAATAAACTGGGAGAGAGGGAGTATATCGTAGGATGTGTCCCATAAAAAATAAGTCCCCTGGTTTGTCACCGCGAAGATGCGGTTAGAAAGGAGCACAGCGTCTTCCTACTCGTACGGCAACAAATCGGCCGCAGACAGCATGCTCCGCCTTTGAACGCCATGTGCAAGGTTCGTGCTATCTTATTCAACCTCACCATGGTTTCATCGTACCAATTCATGCGGTGGCCCGTTGCACGGCTGATCCCAATGTTGGACAAAGGTTCTACAGGAATAGTGTCACCGTTGTAAATGTTGTGCAAATTGATGTTGGTACCCTCCCGTAAATATGCAAGCCAATCTCCACTCGCACCGAGCCTAACCTGTGAAACAGTGGGCAGGGGGAGAATTAGGAAATGGACACAGAAGTAGTCTTTAGAATGCATTTACTACGTGATCAAACTCATCTTACCTGCTCATCGGAGGAAATTCGAGTGCCCCTCAACGTCGGCATCTCAAGGGGCGTCAACTTGCAACTATGGCCACACCGCGCTGGAGAGACCCCCAAGGAAACATCCTCGTGCGTTCCACGGATCATCAAGATGCATTTGTATGAGTAGTTTATCTTGTGAGAGAAAAGGATGAACGAGGGAAGGCCTCTAGAGATAGAGATGGACACTACTACTACCAATGTGCTGGCCCGTGCATTGCAATGGATCCAAAGTAGTAGAATAATACTTGTTCACGTGCTTGACATATAAACACTCTAGTTTTGATATACATGTGTCAGCAGACATGACAGCTTGTCCATGGAAGTTGAACCACGACGATCATCACTTTTCTTGTTTCTACCACTGCCACACCCACACGCGATTCCCATGACGCCGCTCCAACCCACGGCATGACGTCCCCCGATATGGACATGGATCCTCTGACGTGGCTATTACTGCCTTGCCCTGCCTTTCCTTCGCTGACAGGTGGGACCCACGCTTATGGGTCCCACATGTCAGTGACATAATGGTAGGATTTTTCGCGTCAAGGGATCCTCATCCCCCGAAGTGCCCCTCATCCCTCTCGGCCCCACCGCTCCTCTGCCTTTGTGTGCATGACATGCGGGCCAGCTGAACTGCGGTGACCATCAACTTTCTACCACAGACACACCCGATTGGACGCGGTTTGCCTGCTCTGCTACTGTGCTCCGATCCGTACTCCCGCACCATCGAATTTTCATCCAGTGGCTGTGACACATTTCGTCCCGGGCATTGATCCTCAGCTGGAGTACTTATGTACTACAGGTAGTACCCGCCGGTGTGGCCATTTAAGCCTCGTAACGCCCCGACGCCTAGCTGTGGCACCCTCGCCACGGCCACGCCACCACCGGCCGGTTCATCTCAAACGAGTGAGTCGCGAACCACTCCATCACCATGAAATGACATGTGGGCCAGACGCATTTAAGGTCCGCATGTCATTGACTCATAGGCCGGGCACTAAGCCACTGAAGTTCGGCCCCGTGGGCCCCGAGAGGGAAATGTAACTCCTGCGGCAGGCCTTTTGGTGCTCCCGCAGTACGAGCTCGTGCCAAAACTGGAATTTGTTTCTTACTACTACCAACTAGTACACTAGTAAGGTACACGTGCATTGCACGCATGAGATTCTGGTGGTTTGTGCATTATGCTTCTACATGTGGAGCTTTCTGGATTCTAACATGTGGCAAAATCTGGTGGAATGTAAGGTTAGGAAAGTTTGATTAACTTAGGGGAGTGTTTGGTTCAAGCCACACCTTAGGCAAGCTACACTAAGGCCCCACATGACATACAGACAAAAATGTGGCAAGATTCCCTTAGGCTTGCCAACTTGTGGCTCTCATTATGAAGAACTAATAACTTTACCTAAGCTTAGTTGTGGCAAAGTTAGTCATGAATTAAGTTCAACCATGGAGTCTTCTAGATTATACATGTGGCAGAATCTGGTGGATGACATCCAACGGCCAGTAGTGCTCGGATTTGCCATCTTTGTACCATCGGATTGGCTTCATCCAACGACCAACTTTCAAAGTTTTTCACACACTATATAGGTGGTATAGATATAGATGTGCCGGTCCGTTGCAATGGATCCAAAGTATATCCATTTAGTGGAGTGCACTCTAAACACATTATCTATTTCTTTTTCTCTAACCTTCCGTAGCCATGCAACCAAGCCACGTAAGCTTCATGGGTGCCCCCCACATCATATTATTCATACTATGTTGATTGAAAAAAAAGATAAATCACCCAAAACAAGATCTTCCCGTTTTTTGTTCCTACGATGTTGTGCCGTGCACGTACCTACTAGTTGTATAGTCGTAGTACTAGTAATATAATATTAGGAGTACAAACCTGGTACTAGTAGGAGTAGTACTAGTACGGAATGCTCCTACTCTATCAACGAGCCCCGTCTGACACCAAATTTCTTGGCTTCCGTGCTACAGCTAGATCTTCCCCTCGTTTCTGTTTTCCAACCCGGCGGCGGGTGGGGTGTCGGTTTGCTCAACGGCGGCCCCACATGAAAGTGAAAATGCTAGGAAACACGCCTTCCCTAAGCTATGTGTCGTGCCGGATGGGCCATGTTGTACTCCTGATTCCCGGGCGTGTGGGGGTGCGACGCGAACGCTGTAGGCCTTTTCCTTTTACCAGCAATGTGCCCGTGCGTTGCGACGGATCCAAAGTAGTAGAATAGTAGTATTTGTTCACAAACTTGAAAGAAATCACTATTTTTTTGATATACTCCTAATATATTACTCCCTCCGTACCTAAATATTTGTCTTTTTTGAGATTTCAAATGGACTATCACATACAGATTATATAGACACATTCTAGTGTTTCTAGCAAGATGCCCGCGCGTTGCACGAAGTTGATGGAAAAGGTAAGCACAACTTATAAATTGACGGATGGAGTACTAGTTACAGTGATGCATATAATTAAGCAAAGGGATCGTACATGTCAGTATTGACTAGAACGAGAATGCAAAAGAATGCGATCGCGGTGGTGGTTACAGAAGGCAAGAAGAAAGATGGATCCACGAACGTACGACCTCCTCCTCCTCAACTTAGTGCGCTGGGCCACCGACTGGCAGCTAAGGAGCGGCGGCTTTTGTGGCGAGGTCGAGGTGCTTCTCAGCAAAGGCATCCAAGGCTTCCAGCCGGTTGAGGAAGGCCAACATCGTAGCGTCCTCACTGGCCTTGTAGCTACCTATGTACATGATTTGCTCGTACATGTGGATGTGTAGGTCGACGAATTCTTGCAGGGCGAGGTGCCTCGCAGCGAGCGCGACCTCCAGGTGGACATTCTTCGTGGCGTCGGCGAGCAGTCACAGGGCCACCAGTGCTTGAAAGAGGTTTCAGCCATGGAGGCCGATTAGGGTGGCAGGCAATTAGGAGCCCGGGCGCGCGGGCTAGAGGAGTACGGCGATGTCGTCTGCGAGCTTCTTAAGGACGGTGAACTTGTTGCTGGTGGCAACGATCATCTGGTCCAACTAAGAGTCGTAGTTGGCGTTGACGGCGGCCATCCACCAGCCGGTCTCCAACACCGTCTGGAGATGATCCTCGATGCCATGCCACAGGCCGGCGTCGTGGACCATCTGGCGCAGCCGCTGGCCGCTCACGCGCATCGCCGCCATGGGTCTGGAGTGAGCTCTTTTGCACTTAGTGTAGGTGCTTAGGCAAATGCTTAGGTGCGTACGATGTGGTAGATGAATTGGAATGGAGGGGCGCATTTATATGAGGGCAATGAGGGCAAACTGCGTTGCATTCACATCGTGCAGCCTCTTTTCCCGGACCTCCTCCCATTACTTCCCTCATGCATTAATTGAAGGAGGATGCATCGGCCGTTCAACATACCGGGAACCGCTACTCCCTCCCTCGTCTGCATTAAAGCCGTATCGGGAACTGCGCTGCCCGCTGTCAAATCGAATACTCCCTCCGTCTAGGTGAGTATTAAGTCATCTTACAAAAACCAAATAGTAAACACATAGGCGTGGTGCATTAACTCTCACGTTGTTTCTTATTTTTGACATAAATATAGGAATAAACCAAGAAGAGATGTGGGGCTTGTATGCTTTTAATGACTTGAGACTATCAAACATGACATGCAGTGGTCAGTTCGTTGCACAAGAACAAATACAACCCACATCAGCACACACGCATCTTATATAGCATCACATCCAATGGCTATAAAAGATGAATGGGACCAAATTATATATCATCTAGATGAGTTCTAGCAAAACTATATTTATAATACTTAGTACTCCTGCGCCATGTATCATATATTAGTATCATGTAGTACTTTATTTATTGCCATGTATGACACATAGTACTCAACTCTCTCTCTTTCTTCATTTAATTTTATGACACTTCATCAAAATTGCTAAGGCTAGTACCATTACAACCAGCCTTAGAAAATACTAAACATTAAGTTCTCTCATTTTCCTCTCCACCTTGGTCACCTACATGGAGGGAGTATACTGCGCGGGCTTTTCCTACCCAGTAGGCGGGGCAGTTCCGCCTAGTCGGTTCGACAGAGATGCGAGAAGACGAGGGAGTAGGCTGCTGCAAACATAGGGTTGTGTGATTTGACAGCGAGTTACTGCTGGACAGGTGGGGCCCCGTGATTTGACTTGCCATTATCATTTTAACTGCGGCACTACGACCGGCGTGAGTCTCCCGATTCCTGACCACCTCCATACAGGTGCCTCTCCCAATGCTCCACCATGTAGTAGAGGCTGGCTCTTGCATGAGAGCCCACTTCTCCACTTTTTCCTTGCCTCTCTTTCCTCCACATATGCAAAAATGCCATGTAAAGTGCACTATTGTACTTACTTTTACTTGCTCCTACAGGTGCTTAAGCTTGCCACATAGGCATAAAGTCTGATGTGGCAAGTTAATCAAGAAGAGAGAGACTAGTTTGGTGACCCAAGGAAGAAACGGTGCTAAGCATGTGTACCTAGGTGAAAAGACAATTTTGAGTCTATAGCTAATTAAATGAAGCAAACTTAGCAACACCATTTCATTGGAAGAGGTCACTCCTTGGCAAATGCAATAAATACTAGTACTCCCTGTGTCCCATAATATAAGAACATTTTTGGCACTACATTAGTGTCAAAAATGTTCTTATATTATGGGATGGAGGGAGTACGAAGAGAGAGATAGAGAGAAGTAAAAAAATACACTTATAGCCAACCTTATAGCCAAAACCTTGTTGTAGTATGAGTGACTAAGTGATGACTATGTATGACATGCCAACATCAGATAGCCTAACGCACCATGTTAAATCTCCAAGGGTGCGACCGCATGAGTGACGCGACGGTCGTGGTAGGCGCGACCACGATATGGGCTCACTACAAAAAAATACACTTCCGGATGATACGTGTTTGTCACAGTAGGTCGCGTTTTTTGTCATGCATGTACATCCATGACAAATTTATGACAGAATCAAGATAGTCATACCTGTGCTGTCGTAGAAGTATTCCATGACATTACCAAAATTATCATCACGGAAGTGTCCACTTCCATGACGATAAATTGCGCGTCACAGAAGTGCTTTCGTCAAGGGTGACCAACACGTGGCATCCACCGTAATGGAACACTGTTAAGCTATCGGGTCGGGTTTTGGATCCGATAACCCGTTAACAACCCCGACCAATGGGAAATTTCCACGTGTAAAATTCTTATTGGTCGGACGAAACACGTGTTAGCTCGTCAGTGGGTCAGATAGGCGCCTATGATACGTCGACATGTGGCACGGCACAACAGAGGCCCATTCCTGTGAAAAGGCCAGCCCGTTTAACTTGGTCAAAAGGTGGCGGGCCGGCCCATGGAAAGCCTGTTAACGGCCTGTTCGCATATAGCCCATTTAGAGCCCGCTAACCCAAGGCCCGTTACACCCTATTCGAATTAGGCCCAGCAGCGTCATCTGGGCCATCCAATATGATTCCAGCCTGTTTTCACTTCTGGCCCATGTATGGCCCATGACGTCTTTCGACCCATATGAGGCCCTATGTAACTCTTGGCCTATTAACGGCCCGTGGCAAAACTGGCCCCTAATTAACAGTGTATCACTTTACACCCATTAACGGCCCGTAATGAACAGTGTATCACTTTATACCCATTAACGGCCCGTTATTCCGTTGGGCCGTTTCCAGCCCATGTTATCTTTCGGCCTTCTTAGAGCCCATTTATTCTTGGGCTCATTTCCAGCATTCGTTTACTTACGACCCGTTACTGTCATTTTCTCCTTGTGGGCCAAATTCAGCCCGTGGTTACAGTCGGCCCGTTTGTGGTCCGTTAATACGTTGGGCTGTTTTCATAGCGTCATCAAATACGGCCTATTAACGATGGCCCGTTATGGTCGGCCCATGAACGGACGATTCCAACTCTAGCCTGTTTACGGCCATAATGTGGTCTGTTTGGCCCATGTTTGGCCAATCGATCATACGGCCCGTATAAGGCCCATTGATGATACAGCCCGCAGAAGGCCCATTGTTTCTACGGCCCGTAGAAGGCCCATTGTTTCTACGGCCCGTAGAAGACCCACTGTTTCTACGGCCAGTAGGAGGCCCAGTGTCACTACAGTAAATATTAGCCCATGGTTATTGTGGCCTAGTTTTAAAAAATAGGTTATTGCAGCCACTAGCTAACCGCGGAAAAAGAACTGCAATGACTACAAGCAAACAAACAAACAAGACAACAAGGAAATAAATAAGCAAGCAACTAACGCTAGGCTATCACTGCTATTACACATATTACATCCATTGGGCATCAAAGTTCTCCACCAGTGCAAATATAGGGAACAAAGCAGCATATCATATACACTGGTTGTCAAAGTTGGCGACCAGCACAAATAAATGCCACAACAAAACAAATGCAGAACTAAAACCACTTCAGAAGATCTCAAGAAACAATATCCTGGGTACCCATAATGCTGGCAAGATGCTTAGCAAGCTTATTAACTTTCTCTTGTTTGGCGCTTAAATCTTCCAGCGCTTGCCGTTGCACCAGAAAATATGCATCTGAATTCTGCAGGGACTTCCTCAGTCCTTCAGCTTCCTGTCGCAGCACATCTGATCGATGTCTTTCAACTTGAAGTTGAGACTCAAGAAGACAAACTGATTTAGGCAGCGAGTTCGAAGAGCTTGTTCTAGCAGTAGTGGCCAGTAACTCGAACACTACATCAAGAAAGGACTTTTGGGTTCCCTCACTGTCGTCAAGATAGTTTTTATCAGCTTTCTTGGAGACCAATAGGGATGTCTCACTATCTTGAACCTTATCTACATTACTTCCTTTATTACCATTGGATAACGCGGTACTGTTCTCCAATATTTTGTCCGCATTCTAAAAGAGAAACAAGCAGACACATCACATGTTTACCATGTTGTATATGAAACTCATTTTGGTAAATGAGTTCAGTAGTAAAGTGGACAGGATAACAACATGAAACAAACATATATCTATGTACCATGGTCACTTTATGGTCTATATCATTCTAGTTTTTGTTGCCAAATCAAGATAGAGACATAGTTCAAATTATATTTGTTCAAGACAAAGCAGAATAGACAGAATATACGCGTGGGTAACTATAGAGCAATAACAACACTTGTAATGTGCATGACATGAGAACATAACTGTTTATTCAATTGAAACTGAAATCAACATAGAGCAGGTTACAACTGCAAACTAGTTAAAGAAACAGGTTTAAAACATACCTGTTGCGCCATTGGAGTTTCAATTCCATTCTTCAAATTTGAAAATAGTTCGTATGAGTAAATACAGTAATGCCAGAGCAAAGGAGTATGAACCATAGCTACAGAACCTGACCTGAGAACAAATCTTCTTCTCCTTTAAGTGTTGAGTTGGGATTCGGAGTGGTGGTCCTCGTGCTTTGGGCACTGCAGTTCCCTTACTAACTCCTCGTGTTTGGGTGCTCTGTGGTCGAGACGGTGTTGTGTCAACTGGAACTGGGTTACTATCTGCCGGGGTTGGGGTTAGAAGGGGTGTAGCTGATTCTCTGTCCAACTGGGTATGGGTACAATCTACGAGAGTTTGGGTTATGTGTGGTGGATCTGGTCCTTGGGCAAGTACAACCGTGGTTCTATCTGCATCAACTGGTAGCACTATCTTTTCTGAAGACCGTGTTGTTACTCCCTTAGATACTGCCATCACGCTCTCCAATTCAAATGGCTGATAAACAAGAGATGTAATTGAAAGTATAGACATTGTATGATAGACAGGTGCAATGGATAGTGGGGAATAAAAGCGGGCATGAAATAATTCATATTTATGTTGTTTAACCAAACAGGATAGCATGACACAATTTCACATATATGAAGGCTAACTAAACAGGATAGCATGACACAATTTCACATTATGATGGCTAACTAAAAAAGATGGAAATACATAGTTCAAAATATGAGACTATGTAAACAGGATGACATGCCATAACTATATAATGTGTTTATTAAATAGGTTGGCATGCCATAATTCACATACATTCACGGATAGAATGCCATAATTCAAAATATGATGACTGTAAACACTAAACAGGATGAGATGATATAACTATATGATGTCTTTATTAAATGGGTTGCCATGCCGTAATTCAGATAGATGATGTGTATGCACTATGTAAACATGATGGCATGATATAATTCAAATATATGATTTATATAGTAAGCAAGTAAGCAGATGGCAATCCATATATGATGTAAAAACTAAGCAATGCAAGACAACATGCATGACATGGGTAATATAACCCTGCCAAGTTTGTGCATAGACCTCAGGGGGGAAATAGGACTGGTCATCAGTCTCTGAATCCTCCTCTGAGGAGCTCTCTGTAACCAGCAAGATGTCTGCTTTAGCAGGTAGCATTGTCTGCTCTGAATACCTTGTTTTCACTCCAGATACTTCCATCACCGCTTCAAATGGATGCACAGGAAGAGTAGTTGAATATACAAACGTTGTCGACAAATGGAGCATGTAATACAAAAAAATGGTAGCATGATATAATTCACATACATGATGATTGGCTAAACAACATGGCATTGCATAATTCACATATATAATGCCTTTGCAATAAGATAGCATTGTATAATTCACATATATAATGTCTTGCAAAAAGATGCCAATGCATGATTCACATATATGGTAATTAGACACTGAACAGGTGGCATTCACACAAAGCATGTCTAAACTAATCAAATGACATAGCAATGCGAGACACCATACGCACGATATGAGCAACATAACCCTACCAAGTTAGAGCATACACCTCGGGGGGGGGGGATAGGACTGGTCATCTGTCTTTGAATCCTCCTCCGAGGAGCTATCCGTAACCAGCAAGATATGCGCTTCGTCAGATAGCATAGTCTGCTCTGAAGACCTTGTTTTCACTCCAGAATTTGCCATCACCGTGTCAAATGGCTGATGCACACGAAGAGCAGTTGAATGTACTAACATTGTTAACAAATGTAATATGTAACAAAAAAAGGATGGCATGATATAATTTACATATAAGATGACTGGCTAAGCAGGATGGCATTGCAAAATTCACATATATGATGCCTGGCTAAACAAGATGGCGTTGCATAATTCACATAAATGATGAATAAACTAAACAGATGTCATTCGCACAAAGGATGTCTAAACTAAGCTGATGACATATTTGATGTATAAAGTAAGCAATGCAAGACACCATATGCATGATATAACCAACATCAGCATGCCAAGTTAGAGCGAAGACCTCAGGGGGTAAATAGGAGTTGTCTTCTCCTTCTGAATCCCCCTCAGAACAGATATCTTCCTCTCGATTACAATCCAAAATGCATGGAGGGGGGCTGCCTTTGCGTCTACCATGGAGCGACGTCTGTTTGAAATTTTATTGCCACGCAAGGCTCGTCTCTTTTGCTCTACATGTTCAGTTCCATTGTTTACAATAACTGTCATGCATAGGAATAAAACATAGTGAGATTATGTAAGGAGTGCATGCAGAAATCCAGAGTGATGGTAGCAACCTGTGGATAGACCCAAAACCAATAAGAGTAGGCAGATAATGGCTTCAGTTAAAAAATACAGATAATGGCTTCTTTACTATTTGTTTCCCACCCAACATGAAACTCATAGTAGACACCGGAGATTAACCAGATAGTAGATAGATACTATTGATAGCGGCCCTGATATGTACCCCACAACCATTTAAAAACTCAAGTTTGACCATTAGTTTGGCGCTGACTCAGAGTCTAATCAGTGAACACAACGATAAAGTAGCATGTAATATTAAGCGATACATAACGTAAGCAGACACGAAAGAGTGCGACCTCTCTTGCGGACCCGTGTAGTCCTCGAGGTCATCTTCTTAGTTGATGATGGTAATGCAGTTTTCATGGCTGCCAGCGGCAGGGAAGAAGATCTGAGGCGGCGAAAGAAAGTCAGGAGGCCGGATCCCTGCTGTGCTGGACCCTTCTATCATTGGAGCAGCTGAGCTGGGGTGGACGACGGTGCAGCAGGAGCGGGACAAACCACGCAAGGTTTTCTTTGACAACTATCTGTAAGAGAAGTAATTCTGTAAGGGCTCGTTTGAATTGGAGGATTCCAACAATGCAGGGATAGGAAATAGACAGGAATAGGATAGGAATGCACGTGTAGGGTAGAGAATTTAAAAACACGGGATTTCTGCCAATCTGGGTGTTTGATTCACAACGATTGGAAGATCACAGGATGTAAGGAAGCATGGTGAGATTAAGTCAAACCACAAGAAAATGTACGGTTATAATGCTATTATGCTACTATCTCCTAGTCTTGTGCTTCATGAATAGGAATTTGAAAAGGAGGACAAGTGAAAATTGAAATTCCTACATTTTTTCTTTCAAGGAGACACTAAAGGAAGAAATTCGTGTGCTCAGTGGAGAATTATATAACATGTAGAGTAAAAAGATATGCAACAAGTGTACAACCTCTTTGACGAAGCCATGTCGATCTCAGCGTGATTGGGTTGGCCGGTGAGGATGCTCCGGCTGACTTTGCTGTCGGAGGAGGGGAATAAGATCTTAGGCGTCTGGAGATGGCACACGGGGTACTGCTCCGCTGTGATGGAGGGTTTCGTTGTTGGAGCAACTCTGGTGAGTTGTACGACGCCAAGGCTGAAGCAGGACAAGAGAGACAACGAACAACATTAACCAGAGTGGAATTCTAATAGCATCTCCAATACCTGACATAAAATACATAACCATAAAGTGCTAGATGTAAAATACATCAGCCGCTCATCTCTGAACTTAACTGTCGAAACTGAACTTAACTGTCGAAACTGAACTTAACTGTCGAAACTGAATTTTGTTGTCGAAACTGAATTTTGCTGTCGAAACTGAACGCACTAGCAAGGTGAGGCTACACGTCGATCGACTGACTTTTTCATCTCTGGTCAGTCGATTTTGCAGCTGTTATATATGAAATCAAGGGCCTGCGGTTCATCTTCAACCTCCACCCCCTAAGCCGCCAGCCACCACCGGCCAAACAACAGCCCCCCGCCGCCCACGACCGGCGGTGCGCCGCCCGCGACCGGCGGTGCGCCGCCCCGCCCGCCCCAAAAACACTCCCCACCGCCGGTCCGCCGCCGCCCTGGCCATCCCTCTAGGCCCCCCCGTGCCGAGCTTTTTCTCCGGCGTTCCCCACGAGACCGCCCCGCCAACGCCCCGCCACCGCTGGCGACCACCGCCCCCATCTTGAACCCTAAGATAGATAGTGCGGCACCTCTCCGGCGAGCCCCCCTCCCCGCTGCAGCTGGTTCTTCCATCACCTCGGCGAGCCCCCCACCCCTTGAAAATCGACTGACCCAAAAGTCGATTCAGTCGACTGAAGTGTAGCTAAATCAGAGCAGCATCGCAAGCAAGAGCAAGAGCGAGAGCAGCAGCGCGAGCAAGAGCAATAGCAAGAGCAGACTAGGCAGGGGACCGAGAGCAAGAGCAGAGCAGCAGCAAGAGCGAGAGCTAAAGCAGCAGCAGCTTCTACTGATGTGTACGTCGCCGCCGAGGGAGCGACACCGTGGAGGAAGTGGCTGGCGACGCCACCGTGGATGGAGCCGCGCCATGTCGGCTCGGGACCGAGCTCCGGCAGCACCGTGAGATCGAATCAAGAAGAAAATGCGAAGATTAGTGTACAACCTCTTTGGTGGCGCCGATTAGGCCGCAGCTTCATCCGAGGAAACAGTGATGATGATGCTCTTCCGGTGGTGCAGGTGAAGACGACGGTGCGGGAATGGAGGTGGAGCGAAAGATGAGGGGAACGTCGGGGCAGCTCCTTGGAGGTGGAGGACGGGGTGGCTGAACCGGCTGGACGATGAGATCGACGACAGATCCTCATCCGGTACGGTGGATGAGGGAGGTCGAGGTGTTGCTATGGACAACATCGTCGGGGAAGAGGCTCCAGCTGGGTGGCGGACGGAGCAGGGTGTGGGGTTTCGTCGCGGGTTTTCGTGGCCTCGGTGTACGAATGGGTGGGCAGATGGGATGGAAGTGGGGAACCATGTCTTAGAGACGCGCTTGTCCGAAATGTGGGGTAAGTTACGAAAGTACCCCCACCGATTTGAGGCGGTTCTTTCGGTTTAGGGGTACCACGAGCATTTCGCGTGTCGGGATTTCACAGGAGGTGGGAGTTTTCGCGCGCGTTGTAATTTCAGAATAGCAAGGCACGGGTTGAGATGGAGGGAGTTGTCGGAGCACAACAAGACAAAGATATATCTTAAATAATTCGGGCTAACAAGGCGCAGGTTGAAATTTCTGGACAAGCCTAACGTGTACTGTACCAAATCAATGCGCACTACAAATGTCATTCAAAACTTTGAATCCATGTTATGTTCAATTAAAATATTTTGCTACGTGTATAATGCATGCCACCTACTACTCAAATGAACGTTTTAGTGCATTCCAAACGTATATACTACCGCTTCAATATGAACTAAATTTGAATTCGTTTCTCTATTTGAATAAGATCTACAGTAATGATTGTTGTGAAGTCAAAGCATTTGAATTCGTTTCTCTGTTTTAATAAGATCTACAATCATCATTATTGTCAAGTTAAACCATCGTTTGTGTATTATCTTCACAGCACACCACATGATTAGTCTCGAGTTACATATGAACTATGTGTACTATATGAACTCGAACTAGATTTTTTGAATCCACTTTATTTTGATTTCAAATCACATTACATTTCTAGCTCTAGCTAGATCTTCATAATCTAAACCATGTCTCATATGTATAATGTGTTTATCACATTATGTATAGTGCCCCGCCCCCTACGCCTACAAGTATTTAGATGTGAGTTGCAAACACCACACGTTACCACAAATTCAAATAAAATGTGAGAATGTTCGATATATAGTATTGTTTAGATTGTTCGATATTTAGTTGTAAGCTGCAAATGCCACACGTTATCACAAATTCAAATAAAATGTGAGATTGTTTGATGTATAGTATGGTTTAGATTGTTCGGCATTTAGCTGTGAGTTGCAAACGCCATGCATTATCACATTATGGTATAACATGTGCACAACACGTGTATCACCGCTATATTCATGCATGCAATGTTTAAAACACTATGATCTACTATTCAAATATATGAATCTGCTTTCATATCAAATTATGATCTTTGTTATTCTCTTACACCCACACAATCCTCTAACCTTTGTAGCTACTACTAACTTTCTCTCGTGCATGCACACGCCCTACTCGCCCTCCCCCTCCCTCGGCATTCTATCCACCGGGCACATTCATTTTTTTCTTTAGGTCGTTCTCCCAGAGTCTCACTAGTAGAAAAGGGGGCTTTGGTCCAGGCCGGGTAAGCCCATTAGTCCCGGTTCAGTCCATAAGCGGGACCAATGGGTGCATTTATCCCGGTTCGTGCGGCTAAGGCATTAGTCCCGGTTCACCTGGGCCCTTTAGTCCCGGTTCGTGCCACGAACCGGGACTAAAGGGTGCGATGCCCATTGGTCCCAGTTGGTGGCACCAACCGGTACTAAAGGTTAGACCTTTAGTCCCGGTTGGTGCCACCAACCGGGACTAATGGGCTTTGAGGCATTAGTACCGGTTCATGGCACGAACCGGTACTAAAGGTCCCATTTTCAAACTCCCCCCCGGTGGACCGCCTTTTCAGTTTTAGAAAAAACAAAAGAAAATGATGGAAATGTCAATAAAAATAAAATAAAATAAAATAAGTTTCCCATGTGATATGTGGTCTAGTTGTTGGGAAAATTTACAAATATTAATTTCGACTTTATTTACAAAATCTCTCTGGAATTTGTAAAATGGGCATAACTTTTGCATACGAACTCGGATTAAAAAGTATTTTAATATGAAAAATCATCTACTCGAAAAGTTACATCCGATGGAGACCGCCTACAGCCTGTTTGCAAATTTGTAGAATCCTCAAATTCCAAAAGGAAAAAAAGTTATGCTCAAATTTCAGTTTTTTTAAATTTTCAGTAAATCTGGTCAAACTATGGTCAAACTACTTACTCAAGAAGTATTAGTGTTACTAAATAATTATTCAAGAATATTAGTGTTATTAAATAATTATTTCACCTTTTTTGAATTTTGGTCAAATCTGGTCAAACTATGGTCAAACTGTGGTCAAACAATGGTCAAACTACTTATTCAAGAAATATTAGTGTTACTAAAAAATTATTGTTTTTTAGAACAATAGTTTCAAACTCAAACAGTGAAATATGTGACTTCATGCTCAAGCTAAATTCCTGAGGGTTAATAGGATTGACATCTTACTATTGTCAGGAAAACAACAAGTGCAGACTTGGAAACGAGGGAGAATAGAACTCGGAAGTTAAGCGTGCTCAGGCTGGAGTAGTGAGAGGATGGGTGACCGTTCAAGAAGTTAGATGATTTGGAATGATGAGGGGTGATTAGAGATTAAATCGAGCAGTGATGAGGGGTGATTTGAGATTAGAGGTTAAAATAATTCAGAAATTTGAAAATAAAAAAAATTCAATTTTTTTTTTCAAAAAAAATCAGAAAATTCCTTAGTACCGGTTGGTTACCACCGGGACTAAAGGTGGACCGGCCACGTGGAGGGCCTTTAGTCCCGGTTCTGGATTGAACCGGGACTAAAGGGTCAGGGCATTAGTACCGACCCTTTAGTCCCGGTTCCAGAACTGGGACTAAAGGCCCTTACGAACCGGGACTAAAGGCCCTTTTTCTACTAGTGTCTCCACAACTCCTTTCTGACACACACCGATCGATAAACCTCTCCAGCGATGCCTGCCTACAACATACACACACACCTTCAATCTCCTCCTTTATGTGTCCTTGCCTCGTGTCTCTCATACGGTCAGACACATGTGTAAACTCTCGCCCCTCTTTTCATCGATCTCACAACCGCACACTCCTCCCCCTATCTAGCTAGTAGTTGGGCCTCTCGCACCACCTCCTAGCTCCATTCTCTCTGTCTATCCGTCTTGCTGGGCCTTATTTGCCTCTAACAAATGGACGTACACCGACCGATCTCTCGCTATACGTATAGCTAGCTAGGTCCTTATAACTCGTTTTTACCCACACGTCAATTGATCTACCTCATTAGTTGTGTCTCTCCCTTCCTCCGACGAACAACAATTGATCTACCGATCTAGTTAGGTTTGCTTACCAAACACATGGTTCCCCTTCATCATCCATGGATGTGTCCCGACAGATCTATCACGCACAGGCACACACAAAAACACATCCCCACTCTTATTCATAACATTGCAGTTCTACCCTTAGTTTGTCTAGTAGGCCTCTCCCACCATCTTCGAGAAGCAACTCCATCACCCATCCAGCACTCTACCCCTCTCCCTCCCTCTCCCTCCCTCTCTCTCCTCTCTCTCTCTGTCCCATCATATTTCCCGTCCTTTAGTTATGTATGGATGTCGACCGATCTCCCTCAAGACATAGCATTTAGTAGTTCTCTTGTTTTTGCACAACAGGATCATCTTCCTCTGAAGAAGAATATGGAGTACGTGAAGTGACTAGTTCCGATTATGCCAGGATGAAGAAGCCCTATCTATCTTCTCATCAGAAGGAGCAGTTGAAGGATGGTTACATTACTCCCCACAAGACCAAACTAACTTCAGCTCAGAAGGACTGACAAATCTCCATTTTTTTGCTGTGATGCGCGAGTACAATGTTGTTCTAGGATTCTTTCTGATGAGTTCCATTTTTCTAAAAGTGTGCTCTACATGGACCATGTATGTGCCTGTTGAAACTGTCAATTCATAGTACAGTTTGCTTTATAGGGGTGCTCAGCTTGATTTCAATGGGAACTGCACAAAATGTTCATAAATACATCGAATCATTCATTTCCACCACAAGAAAGGAGGTGCCAATAAGTTCAAGGCGTTGCAACATATAAGGGCGAAATCATACAAGCAACGCGCGAATTTGGTTGATTTTGGTGGAACTGCACAAAAAGAACAGCTGGTTTATTTAGCACGAGGTGCCATGTCAATGTTCGAACTGGTGGCAAACCCTGCCCATTCCACAATCGTAGGCATTTGATATTTTGGAATGGGACAACCTTGTCAAATTTTGCTCATTGATTTTAGCAAGACATGCGTTTGATAATTCCGAATGGGACGTCCTTTGCTGTCAGCAGCGTCGATCAATTTTTTCTTTATTCTTTAGTTGTGAAGTAAATATTGCCTCTGACATGTGAGTCGCTGAGATGCATAATCATCGATTGTTTTGAATGTTCTCTATGAATTGCCAGGCCTGTGTGTTTGATTGCAATGTACAGAAACACTAAAAAGCTGCTCAAACTCTTTGTACTCCTTCTGTTCCTTTTTACTTCGCACATTGTGAAAGTGCATACTTTTTTGTATAAGATTGGTCAAAGTAGAGATACTTTGACTGCAAACAAAACTTATATGCAGACTAGAAAGGACCAGAGGGAGTACATGTGAAACTGCTGCAAACGAGGTGATCACCCTGGGAATAATGCTAGTACGTATTGTTTTGCATGTTCATCCAATGCCAGTGATACAGGAATTCGAACTAATCGCAATAAATTCATTCATACACGGTCAGATTTCATATAAACATGCCGAATTTCATTACATTTCATACATTCTTCAACTAAAAAGGGGTGCGCTGGAGGTATAATTAATTAACCAAAGCTACCCACCTGTGTCCCGCTGAGCCGAACAGAAGCTTCAGTGACTTAACTGTAGGTGCAGTTGCATAACTGACATGTGGCCTGTTGGGCCCACGTGTCAGTCAGCCAACTGCACTAGCAGTTAAGTAGAAGCAGCATTCTTCTCCAGCGCAGCTCTCCGACTCCACGTCGCTGCCAAGAAGCTAACCGACCGTCAATGGTCAACCCGCCTATCTTGGCTTCAACCGGAGGGTAGCAGCGGTGGCCTTACTTGGACCTGAGCTGCGGTGACCTTCCATGTTCTACTCTTCCTCGTTTTCTGTGTGGTGCGGCCTCATTGGCAGCGGGGCGGGGCCTCGGCAGAGCCGGCGATGTCCTCTATCTTGTTGCCGATAGGGTGGGGCCTCAGCGGAGCCGGCGATGTCCTCTGCCTCGTTGTTGGCGGGGCGGGGCCTCAGCGGAGCCGGCGGTGTCCTCTGCCTCGCCATTGGTGCCGCAGGGCCTTGGCAGAGCAGGGTCTCGTCGACGCCACGAGCGGGGACTCGTCGGAGCCGGCATTGTCCTCTGCCTCATCCTCGGTCTCGCCAAACAGCGCCTCGCCCGCTTCATCGCCCTCTTTGCTAGCCTCTTTGTAGGTGGCCGCAGCCTCCGCCACCCGCATCCGGTAACGCCAGCGCTCGAGGCGGCCCTTGCGGGCCGAGCGGTACGAGTCGAGCAGTGCCTCTTGCTCCGCCCACTCTGCGGTGATCTGCTCCTCCGCCTGCAGGTGCTCCTGGAGGAGATGGTGGTTGTAGGCGGCGTTGGCCTGCGCCTCCCAGAACTGCTCCTCACGCATCTGCCTCACCCTGTCCATATATTGGGCACGGGCCTCGCCGATGGTCATGGTGCAATGCACCGGCGAGGATGGCGCGGAGGAGGGGGTTGGCGCCGGATTGTCGACTACCATGTTCTCCATTGGGACGTCGTCGTCCTCCGGCTGCCTGCCGGCCAGCCGGTCGGCAGCAATGGCTGCCATCTCCTTGTGGTCCTTCGTCCGCCCATCCCAAAGAGCGCTGGAGCGCGAGGAAGCCATGGTGGGCAGTAGTGGTGTGGACTGGAGAAAGGGAACGAATGCGGATGACTGCGGCTATGGCCGGCGCAGCAGTTTATATAGCAATGGTGGGCGGGCAGAGGGACGTACGTGTGGCGCCGGAGTAGCCACCTCGGCAACCGCGTATCATTAATGTGGGCGGAAGATGGACGGACGGATGACACTTGTGTCGTTTGAAGGCGGATCAATTGCCTGCATCAGGAAGCGGGCGGGCGCTGACTGTTCGGGCGAAGCGCGGGCGAGGAGATGACTTTACTTGGAGAGGATGACAATGGGGACCCACTAGGTCCATAGCCTCACTTACGCAAGTGCCTCCTTATTATATATATAACTATAATTTATTTTGCTTCCTCCTAGTTTCCTGATATCACAGTCCCACAACAATGTCAACCTGTGTAGTAGTCAATAAACGAGAGAATTGCACAAGAAGCGGCTGACAGCTGGGACCAAGCAGCTCGAACAGTATTTGTATTTTTGAGGTGTGAGCACTGCAGAGTTTTTCAATGTTTAGCCCAGATATTAATTTTTCTCCTCTGAACAACAACGAAAACATCGCTGCAGGTATAAACTGGGCGGGCTGTGGCCCGTCTATCCCAGGCCAGATATCCAACCCAGATATCCAACCCAGATATCCAACCCAGATATTAATCTTTTTTCAAGCTGAAATTGGCTAGCCCAGCTATACTTTTTTTAGAAATACCCAGGCAAGGTCAAGTTATTATTCTCTGCCCCGCTGGGCTGCAAATCTTTCCTAGGAGGGATGCATTAGGCTTAACAAGAAAATGGGCTTTAAGAAACAATAAATGGGATGTAATTATAAAAATTGGGCAGTAAATATAAAAAATGCACCAAACACGTGATTACTTTATAAAATATTATTTTTGGATATTGAAAATTTTAATTTCATTAATTGTTGCGAGCGCAATGTTTTGTTGGATTTTTACGTAATATAAATTTATATTGAAATTGTATTTAATCTAACTAGAAATTTCGGGATAAAAATATTTCGGATCCCATCAAAATGTGGGAAATTTTATTGAATTCTATTTTGAATGTTTGGTTGAAATGGGTTGTACTTTTAACAAACTGTAAATGGGTTGTAGTAAATTCCATTAGAATTCAAAAATGGACTACACATTCTTACAAATCTCAAATGGGCTATAAGTTCTCTGCCACACACTTCTGGCCTTACTAAGTTGACGCGTCCCCTAAAAAACAGACTTGACGCGTATGCAAGGCTTTGTCAACTTATAGTCAACACATGGTTCTAGCAGCAATGGCCGTTGGATGTCCATCCAACGAATGCCGTGCTTCTTCTTTAATCTCGGATATTCTAGCTTCACCCGCCCAAAAAATGATTCCTCCCCCTGACATCTGGGGCGCATCGTTTTGAAAGCTGACCCATGGGCCTACTAAGTTGACGTATCAAGGGCTTTGTCAACTAGTCAATATAAACGATTCTAGCTGCAGTGGCTGTACGATGTCCATCCAACGGCCGTCGTGCTTCTTCAACCTCTAGTCTTCTTGCTCCAGCCGCCCAAAGTAGCGCCGGTCGTGCCGCCTGCTCCTGCCTCTCGTGGCCGGCTATGCTGCCGCGGAGGCCTCACCGCCCCCTACTACTCCCACCGCTGGCCAGGCCATCCCTCCACTCACCCACACACCCTGTTATTCTGCGGCGACGGCAGCACAGCCGAACCAGTGAACCCTCATACTCCGCTCCGCGTGTGCATCCACTAACGCGTCATCCCTGTCTCCGCGTCGTCCCCTTCCTAGGCCTCGCCGTCGTCCACCGCCCTGGTGCTCTCAGCGCGGTGTGGTCAACGTGGTTAAGGAACGACTTCCATCGGACGTGGACTGTACATGGAGAGGCTGACAGCTGGGTCCACGGCAACCATAAGGAAGTGCCTCCTTATTATGCGCAAAATAATTATTCCTCCACCTGACAGCGGGGACCCACCGGATGGGCCACCGTATTTCGCGAAAAAATGATTCGCCCCCTGACTGCTGGGACCCACCGCACAAAAAAATGAATACTCCCCTGCTAGCTGGGACCCACCATGGTGGGAGGCTGACTTGTGGGCCTACTTTAGTCAATATGAACGATTCTAGCTCCAGTGACCGTACGATGTCCATCCAACGGCCGTAGTGCTTCTTCAACCTCTGGTCTTCTTGCTCCAGCCGCCCAAAGCAGCGCCGGTCGTGCCGCATGCTCCAGCCTCCCGTGGCCGGATGTGCTGCCGCGGAGGCCTCACCGCCCCTACTATTCCCACCACTGGCCAGGCCCTGCGGCGACAGCAGCCTCACAACGTAGCCGAACCAGTGAACCCTCGTACTCCTCTCCACGCGGGCTTGCACTGCTGCGTCTTCCCCGGCTCCGTGTCGTCCCCTTCCTAGGCCTCGCCGTCGTCCACCGCCGTGGTGCTCTCCACGCGGAATGGTCAACGTGGTGAAGGAACGACTTCCATCGGAAGAGTACTATACGTGGAGAGGCTGACAGCTGGGTCCACGGCCAGAGCCCAGTTTTTTTGTGATTTGCCAAGTAAGTCGCTTTGTCAGGCCTGTTGGGCTGCAAATCTTTCAAGACGAGGAGAGCTTTCATTTGGCTGGCCGAGAAAATGGCCCATCAGTAATGAGAAATGGGCTGTACATTTTTAAAACACATCAAACCGGCAATTAGTTTCAAATATCTTTTTTTTTCATTTCAAGATTTTAAATTACATTAATTTTTATGCATGGAGAATTTGTTGGATTTTATATTGATATACATTTATTTTTAAAATCAGTTTGAATGTGAGTCAAAATTTCGGGATTAAAAACCGTTCGGACCGCACCGAAATATGCAAAATTTCGTATAATTTTTTAACCGTGGCCACAATATGGGCTGTAATGCTAATAAAAAGAATATGGGCTCGAAAAAAACCTTAAGAATTAGCAAATGGGGTGTAAATTATTAGAAATAATGGAAGATGGGATGTATGCTGTTTTCCACAGATTTGAGACTTTCGTAAAAAAAGGTTGACGCACAAGCACTGACTGTTGGATGTCCATCCAACGGCCGTCGTGCTTCTTCAATCTCTGCTCTTCCTGCTCCAGCCGCCCAAATAAGCGTCGGCGGGCCTGCCTGCTCCCTCCTCCCTACGGCCGGCTATGCTGCCGCACAGGCCTCACCGCCCCACCGTACTCCCATCGCTGGCCTAGCCATCCCTCTACTCACCCACACCTGCTGTTATTCTCCGGCGACGGCAGACGAACCAGTAAACCCTCATACAGTCATACTCCCCTCCGCGTGGGAAACAACTGCCGAGTCTTCCCTGCCTCCGTGTTGTCCCCTTCCTAGGCCTCGCCGTCGTCCACCACCGTGGTGCTCTCGGCGCGGCGTGGTCAATGTGGTCAACGACCGACTTCCATCGGAAGAGTACTGTGCGTGGAGACGCTGACAGCCGGGTCCACGGCTGCAGCAAGGAAGTGCCTCCTTATTACGCGCAAAATAATTATTCCTCCACCTGACAGTGGGGACCCAACGGACGGGCCACCGTATTTCGCAAAAAAAACGTTCCCCCCTGACTGCTGGGACCCACCAGCTACACCTTCGCATGCAAGGAAGTGCGTCTGGGCAAAAAAACAAAACGATTCGCCCCCATGACACCCCAAAATTTTGATCTTGTTTTAATAAATTAAAATCTTGCCAGGAATTTAAAACTTTTATTTTCTAGTCTCCCTTTTGATTTTTGAACCATTTTCTCCCTTGTTATTATGAAGTTTTTTCCCCAAAGAGAAAACTTTTCAAATATGTTATTGGACTTGTTTAACCTCTCAAGAAAAACTCTTCTTTTATTAGTGGAACTAATTACATAATTAATTTGCTTGATCTTTATTTTCTTGAAAAATGGTTTTTCAAGGTTACATGGCCATATTTGAACTACAACCATTTGATAAATTCACTTAAAATTCCAACCAAAATTTGGAGATGTCATATGATGTTTTAAAATCAGTTTTATACAAAAATATCTTTTATTCATGAAATATTTTGAGCTCTACACCCAATTCTTTTCTCTGGTCCAGAGTGCAATTTTGCACTACAACCCATTTAAATATTTCTTTCTAGCCTCCACCAAAATTATGGGATGTCAGTGGTAGCATGCAATTCAACTTTATGCAAAAACCCAGTGATGTCCTTTCAAAAAAATGAGTGAATCAACCTCTTTTCCATTCTGGTCCAGCATTGTGATTTCTACTGCAACCCTATTTATTTTTGCTCCAGTGACCTTGTGCTTTCTCCTACTTGTAGTCAACCCTACCAAACCCCTATGTCCAGGAGCATGCACCCATTGGGTCATTTTTGGTTCATGAAGTGATGTCATTTGTCCCCTGTCCAGAATTGTAGTTTTGCAAAACTTGCACTAACAAGTTTCTGTCTTGGGCAAACTAACCTCACCACCCTCTTATTCATCTAAAGAGACCCCACTCTGGAGATTTTGGCCACTCCAAGAAATGCCTAGGTGCCCGTGGCATTTTGTCAAACACCTAGAGAGCATGGACAGTTTTGGCATGAGTTCATGTTTACTTTGTGAACCTGATCCCCTGACCAAACCAGCATGTCCCATGGATTTGCCCTAGCCTACAACCCCACCCTGCTAACTCTCTTGTGGTTTAGAGCCCCCTAGCATGCATTAGCATTTCATCGAGCACATTCCGTGCGTGCTCTAGGCGCGAGCTGAGCACGCGTTTTGCACGTGCCGCGCCCGAGCCAACGCGTCGCGCCCCTGGTTTGCCCTCACCACAGAACCATGCCACGCACTCCCCTTCTCACCGCATCACGCCAAGCCGCCCCTCGCCATGTCCCCGGCAGGCCAGGAGCTAGCCGCCATGGCCGCCCGACAGCCCCTGCTCAGGTCGGCGCCGCCCGAGCCTCTCCCGCTCGCCACCTGCCCCCTGAAGCAGCGCGAGCTCATCCACAAGCGTGGCCCTTAGCGCTCGTCGCCGCCACGATGCCCTAGCTACAGAATGGTGGTCGCCGGCGACCTTATCCGCAGCCACCGTCGGAACCGACCCCGCTTGCCTATAAAAGGAAGCCCCGAGCTCGTCCCCGCACTCAGGCAACCTCAGATCACCCCCCCTAGTTTCCCCGCGGCAGCTAGTCGACCCGGGGAGGTCTTCTTCCCCATCTCCGGCAACCGCAGCCGTCGCCACTGCCCCGGCCATTCCGGCGCCACCAGGGCCTCCCCCTCTCCACTCTCTTCACCTGAAACTCTCTCTTCCTCTCGTGAACCCATCCCCCTGCTCGATTTTGATCAGGAACCACCGTAGCCCCAAACCCACTTTGCTCCCGAAGCCTCCTCCGTCGCAAAGCTCACCGCCGGCGATTCCCTCCATCCCCGGCGACCCTACAACCACCGGGAGGACCGCCTAGGAGTGGCAGATCCATCCCTGCACTCAGATTCCTGCGAAGAACCGCCGTTCACCGGCGACGATCGCCGGATGTCCCGCCTCTTCTTGGGCAGAGAAGAGGAGGGAGTGGGGACTAGTCAAACCTGACTAGTGGGCCCCCTGGACCCACTGTCAATGACTCCCCGCATGGTCCATGCTGGATAAGTGGAGGAGTAAAACCCGTAGTACGTTTTCTCTGCCCAAAAGCGTAATCTCTTTTGAACCGTTTTCTTTTTCTGATTTTATTCAAAACAGATTTTGACCACAACTTTGACTGCCTATAACTTTTTAAATACAACTCCAAATGAGTTGATTCTTTTTCCTACTTTCCTCAAATTTTGTCTAGTTTATTTTAAGATTTATTTCAAAAAAAATCAGACAACTTTTTGGTACTGTTTTTGAAACTACATATTGATTCAAAAATATTTTGAATATGATTTTTGGAGAGAGGAGAAAACTTTCAAAAGTTTTGGAGTACACCCTGCCTTTCCACAACTTGAAGGCAAGCATTCTGAACCCCGGAATAATATTTTTGGTGTGTTAGTTGACTCGTTTATAACACCATCTCATTTCGGAGAACTTGTTATTTCATGTGATATGATCATTTGCATGAATGCATGTTAGTGATTTCCCTTGCTGTCGGAAATGAATATAGATGTGAAGGTAATCATCCTCATGTGCCTTGCATGCATGCCGGTAAAGAAATCCAGGAAGGCCTCTGCCTTGGGTAGGCATGAGCTTGTCGCCGGCCTCCGTCGGGACAGTTATATTTGGCATGGCATGATAAGGCAATATGGGTGTTGATTTGTTGATTGAAACTTTTGTTATACATTGTCATGCAAGGAAATTTATAAACCTCCTGAGTCGACCGCAGATCGAGTCTTGTTCCAGTAACCCCCACACTTGTTTCGTACTACCACTTGCCCCTACAACAAGTAGGGTACGGTTTAGTAAGTCGTCAACCCCTTTCAAGCACACACCATATAGAGAGGCCATGGTGGAAGATACCGGTTGTAGCCGGTAGGTAGGCCACCTGGTCCGGGGGCATGGGTGTTTCCGGTTGAGACCGAGAGGGGAGGCCACCTCTTAGAGCGCGCGATATAAATTTGATCCCATGCTACGCGAGGTTGTAACCTCCCCACTTAGAGTTTTTCTTAACAAGTGTCGTGGGTGATTCCAGACACCGATGAGTTAGGCTGGTGTGTGCAAGTTAGGTGTGTTTTCAACTAAAAGGCCGTAGACGGAATTAGTCCCGATGGACTAAAGGAATCCGTTACTCGTGGGTAAAGAGTACACCCTCTGCAGAGATTAAACCTATTCGAATAGCCGTGTCCATGGTTAAGGATTATAGTCTGGGATGGGTCAAGAGTTGGTCTTAGTGTCGGTCTTCGAAGGAGAAATTGTTAAACCAAACTTGGATACCGACTGGTGACTTGTGAGGACCATGATTATTATTTTGTTACGGACTAACCCGTTGCATTATTTGCATTATCGAGTATCCCTGGGATGGTTCTACCTCCTGGATATTCATTGTGATTCTTTGTTTTATAAGCCCTTTATGTGGTGTCGCTGAGACGCCCGACTGTGGCATTGCTTGTTATTTATTTACTTTATAAGCCCTTTATGTGGTGTCGCTGAGACGCCCGACTGTGGCATTGCTTGTTGTTTATTTACTTTATAAGCCCTTTATGTGGTGTCGCTGAGACGCCCGACTGTGGCATTGCTTGTTATTTATTTACTTTATAAGCCCTTTATGTGGTGTCGCTGAGACGCCCGATTGTGGCATTGCTTGTTATTTATTTATTTTATAAGCCCTTTATGTGGTGTCACTGAGACGCCCGACTGCGGCATTGCTTGTTATTTATTCACTTTATAAGCCCTTTATGTGGTGTCACACAGACGCCCGACTGCGGCATTTTATTCCCACTCCATTATTGCTTATTCATGTTGCATCTAAATAACCTGCTTGCATGCAAAAAAAGATGTTTTATTTATGACTGACGATGTGATCTTAGAATATTTCAGTGCATGTTTATCAATTATATTATCCCAGTGTTCATAATGTTTGCGAGTACATTCAAAGTACTCACTGGTTTGTCCCTGGCTATTGTCTTGGCCAGATTTCTTGCATGGAGAGGAGCATGGCGATAACAGCCCCGGAAACTAAGCAACGGTGATAGCAGCCTCACGAAGATAGGAGTTAACCTGGTCAGCTGTTCCTGTGGGAAATGGAGTTCCATAGACACTGATGATCCACAAACCGCTTCCGCCATCGATCACTAGAAACCATTTGTTGTACTCACAGGCCAGAATGGTCTTGTACTACACATTTTGTATTTTGCTTGGAATTTCTATATCAAGTTGGTGCCTCACCAGCTAACAGTAATCCTGGGGCTGGTGAGCACGACGGCCATTTTCTGGAAATTTAATACCCGGGAAACCGGTCGCGACAAACTTGGTATCAGAGCCAGGCTGACCATTGGCTAATCCTATCTTAGCCAGGTCAATAAGCTTAGACAAACCAACCCACCAAAACCATAACCAAACCCCAGCCAAACTTCTCGTGCAAGATAGCCACATAGTGACTACCGGGGGACTAATCCACGAGCACCTATGGGACCAGCGGACCGAGTCCCTTTCGGTTCAGCAGGGGCGAGGGTCGCACGAAGATTGGATCGAGGCGAAGCACATGAGCGGTTTACCCAGGTTCGGGCCGCACGGATGCGTAAAACCCTAATCCTGCTTTGTGGTTTGTATTGAGTTCTTGCTCGGGAGCGTGGAGTGCTACAGTACACCCCAGCAGCTAACGAGACCGAGCGTGAGTGTTTTTCCCCTCCCCCCTCTACGTTGCGCATGGGCCTCCTTTTATATGCTCAAGGGGTCACCGACAGGTGGCAATGTAGACAAGGGTAAAAATGGAAAGGTGTTGCGGTTGGTACAACTACCTGCTACAGTGTATCATACCTAACCCTGACGGCAGGGGACAAGGGCATTACATGCCCGTCTGTGTTGACTAAATAGTGCAAAAGGGACCGCCAGGGACGCCACCGCTCGCCACGATGGCAATCTTGTCAGTGCCGCTTGCCACCGCGCACCGCTGGCTGCACAGCCTCCCGCCACATACGCCTGGAAGGGTCCCAGAGCGACACGTTGGTGGATGTGCTGGAGCGCGGGCACAGAGTGGTGGCTTGCCGCGGCAAGCGCCTTGCCGCGGTCGTTGTCTTGTCGCGTCCGGGATCTTGTCGCTCACCGGGCCTTGCCGGGACGCATGGCGCGTCGCGGCAAGTTCCTTGAGATGCCTTGGTTGGCCTTCCCGGCAAGCTCCTCTTGCCGGGGTCTTGTCTCCTTAAGTGCCTTGCCTTGGTAGGCCTTCCCGGCAAGCTCCTCTTGCCGGGGTCTTGTCTCCTTGGCTTGGATACTTTGTCCTTGAATGGCTTCAAAGGAACCACGGAGGACCTTGGCGGTCACCCGGCATGCCTTGCCGCGGGATGCTGCGATTGCCCGTGCACAAGTTTGGGATACTAGGGTACCCCTACTCTAGTACACCGCAGGAGCCCCTGAGCCTGGGCCATACACGGTGCCGAGCGCTGTTGGCCAGGCCCAAAACAGGGCACGGGCACGCGCGGCCTGGGTTACGCCGTATCTCTCCCCATATCCACCGCGCCCTCCCCGAACGGCACGCGTTGAATGCGGCATCGTGGGAGAGATCGTGGGTGGTTTCTTTATGCGGAAAGGCGGAACGTCCGCCCCCTCCCTCTTTATAAGCAGGGGAAACAGGGGTAGTTCGCCCATTCGCCGGTTGCTACTCCAATCTCGGAAATCTTCGCTGCCCCCTCGTCTTCCCAAAGCTGAAAGAGAGCAGCGCCCCGCCCCCCATCGCCACCAGCACCACCAACACCGTCGACCTCCTCCACCACTTCCGCCATGGCTCCGAGAGCCGACAAGGGGAAGGTTGTGAAGTCGACCGAGGCGCAGCGGCTTGCGGCGCTGCGAAAGGAGCATGCAATCTTCCCCCCCAAGCTCGCCGCGAGGGAGCTGAGGGAGAATTACTACCTCTTCTGGTCAACGGAGACGCGAGCGCACCTGCGCACGAAGGTACTTCCAGCCGCCGCTTGGAAAATGGCTCCAAATGGATATCCATTCTTCGCCTTGTTCTTCTACTGCGGGCTCTGCCCGCCCTTCTCTGAGTTCTTCTGTGGTATTATGAACACCTACGGGTTCCACCTCCTTGATTTCACCCCCAATGCTGTTCTGACCATGGCAGTTTTCGCACATCTCTGTGAACACTTTGTCGGAATCCATCCCAATGTAGCCCTTTTTCGCCACTTCTTTATGCCCCGAGTAGAGAGTGGAGAGCCTTTATCCGGCGGAATCGCCTGGATCTCGAGGGCCGGCAAGAAGGACACTTATCTGGAGGGAGAGTTCCGCGGCAAGTGGGAAGAATGGAGAGCAGACTGGTGCTGGATTGACGAGGAGAACCCGCAGCCGTTTACCGCCCGGCGCCAAGCCCCAGTAGCACGCGGCAGCGATTGGAGTGATGTGGCCCCGGAAGACGATAGGCTGAAGATTGCTGTCTCCCGGATCCTACGCCTCAGGCTTGCCGGTCTCACAGTAGGCGCTGTTGGCGCGGATTTTCTTTGTCGCCGCATCACCCCCCTGCAGGAACGGGGGAGACCCGCCTGAGAATTCAAAAATGCGGCGGATATCATGAGGCTGCGTCCGGGCCTCAACTTCAACTTCACTGTTCTGGAGCTCAACGCGATGCTCCAGGAGCTGTTCAAGTACGACCCTCAACACCCGAAGTGTTCAGGTTGCCGGGGGGTGTCGTTCCGCTGTGCAACAACTTCGCGCTCGACCGCATCCGTGCAATGATGCCGCTGTGCGATTCGCATGGAATTGTCCCAACTTGGCAAGAGCCTGCAGACGACGTCGTGCAGGAGTTGTTTGACGGCTTGGTAGAAGTGCCGATCCGCTCCGACGAAAAGGATAGCCTCACCCGCGACACCACCGATGCGGAGATGACACGCATCGCCACTAGGCTGGAAGAGGCGGCGGCAGCCGCAGCCGCGGGCAAATTTGGATTCACCGTGGAGGAGGCAGATGCAGCAGAGGCGGCAAGCCGTGCCGAGCGAGGGGAGCCCGCGGGCGAGAAAGAGCTTGCCGGGCATGGCGTCGAGCCGAGCGAGCCCACTGAGGATGCGAGCGGCTCGTTGGAGATCAACTCCTCTTCCTCCTCATCTTCAGGCAGCTCGCTGCAAGCAGAACCTCCATCTCCACCAAGAAGGCGTCTCAGCAAGGCCGGGGACGTAGCGGGGCAGCGGGCAAGTGAACAGCCGTTGCGCTGCGCGACACGCTCTACCGCGGCAAGCACTGTTGCAGCGGGAGCACCTCACGCTGCTGCGGCAACTGGAGCGGCGTCCACCCGGACCACCGCTTCTGCTCCTGCCGCTTCTCACGCCGCGGCGGCAGCCGGAGTGGGGTCGTCTCATACCACCGCCACTGTTCCCGCCAAGCGGTCAAGGGAAACCACTCCTCCGCCTCCTCGCGCCGGACGTGAGCCAGACTTCGACTTCTCCGTGTTCAGCTCCGACGAGGAAGAAGAAGAGTAAGATTCTCTTGTTGTACTTGTAGTTCTTCAATTCTTGCTATTTTGTCTTGTATCTCGCTAGCTTTACTCTGAACTTATTCCTTTTTAGGACTCTGGCCCAGAGAGCAGCCAAGAGAGCCAAGGTCCCGGTGATTGTCATCGAGGACGAACCCACTTTGCCGGACCCGGCAACTGTTCTCCAGATCAGCCCCCAACGTAAGTATATGGTTCGCTTTCCGCTGTCGGGCGCGCATGGATACTCTTTCTTTGCTGACATCTGACTGTTGGTTTGTGTAGGAGCAGAGCAGCCTCACCAGGAGCGCCCAGAGGCCGCCCCCGAAATGCCAAGGGAGAGTCCTCCGGCAAGGGAGAGTTCTTCGGCAAGGGAGAGTTCTTCGGCAAGGGAGAAGTGTCCGGCAAGGGAGAGATCTCCGGCAAGGGACAGCACTAGCGGCCCTCCGGCGGCAGAGACCACGACTGCAGAACCCGGTACAGGTACTCCTCTCGCTTCAAAACTTCCCTTGGGTTCTTCTTCTTTTGATCTTTTTCTCTTTTCTTGGATATTTGCTTGACTCTTCTCCCTTTTCCGGCCGTCGGACTCATCTGCTGCGGAGCCGATGGAGACCGAGGTTGCCGCCGCCGACGCCGCTGCCACCGAAAAAGCAGCCGGTGCTGGCGATCCCGCCGGCGTAGAGGCCGCCAAAGCTGCAGCCGCAGAAGAAGGCGGGGGGTCTGGCGATCGCACTGACGGCCCCGAGGCTGCAGGAGCGCCAGGCGCTACGCCGACCGCCGATCCCTCCGCCACTGCTGCAGCGTCAGGCTCTGAAGAGCCACAGCCAGGCGTCTACTTGAAGGCCGGCGATGGCGTCTTCATCAACCTCCCCTGGGCGTCAAGCTCCAGGGCACCGGTCGAGGGAAAGAGCTTCGACGGAGAGGTGCTCGCCTCTGCTGGGCTGACGCGGGTTGACGCGCCGAGCAGCAGTAGCGGTGAGCCTAAGGAGGAGCGGCTGCTGCGGAAGCTGTTGTCGCTCTACCGCGCGCGGCAAGCCAAGCTGGAATCCTGCGAGGCGCTTGTCGCGAAGGCGGGAGCGGACATCGAGAAGCACGCAGAGGAGCTCCGGGGTCTCAACCAGGAAGCTCTCCGGTCCCTGGCAGAGGAGCGGGAGCAACTCACCAAAGAGCAGAAGGCCTTCTTCCTCGAGAAGGCCGAAGTTGAAGAGCAACAGCGGCTTGCCGCTGAGAAGCTTTCTACGCAGGAGGGCGAGCTGGTGCAGCGGAAGGTCAACCTTGACGCACACGAGGAGGAGCTTGCCGCACGCGAGCGAACATTCGGCGGAGCCCTCAAGCAAGCGGAGGATGCTGCCGCAGCTGCCGAGGCCGCCAAAAAGGAGCTGGAGACAAAGGTGGCACAGCTGGAGGCCGATCTCAAGGCGAGTGGTGAAGAGCTTGCCGAGAAGGGCAAAGAGCTTAGCGCCGCCAAGGACTCCAACGCAGATCTTGAGTTGAAGCTGACCACTTTGACCAAGACGCTGGACGGCGCCAGGGAGCAAGAGGTGGCCTTGAAGGAGGAAATCAAGGCCGACAAGGCGCTGCTGGCAAGTGCTGCCACCGCCCAGAATGCTTTTAGGGAGAATGTGGAGCACTGGACGGAGGGTCTCGTGAATGTTGCTGCAGACATTGACAGGGAGCTGGCGCAGCTGGGGATGGAGGATCTCGGGTATCCCTCCGACGAGAACCTCCAAACAGCGCCAAGCTCATCTTGTTCTTCAAAGGCATGGCGACGGCCCTCCAGCGGCTCCGGGAGAAGATCCCAAAGCAGCTGGCCGACGAGTCTCGTAAGATCTGCGCGGGAGCTCTTCAAAAGGTGTTGGTGAAGGTGGCCTTCCGCAACCCGGGCCTCAACCTCACCAACGTCCTCAAGACCCTGCCGCCGGATGCTGATCTAGAGGCGCTCAAGACCCTTGTCGCACCCATTGTGGACAAGGTGAGTGGGATCAAGAGGATTGAGGGCGATCGCGTAGACTAGGCCGCCCGTTTTCTTCTTTTCTTGTCGCTGCTGGTCATGTTATGAGAACAATCTGTTAGAGCCGCGACAAGCTACCTTGTACTATAACTCTATTCCGGGTAATTATTGCAATGTTATTCCCTTTACTTGATTCCTCCCTTTGTATGTTTTTGCCCTACGCTTTTAGGGAACATGCCGGTGCAGGCACCTTAGCCGCGAGCGCTGAGTGCGGAACATCAGCAGCCTGCTGGCGGTGCCGCTACCGACAAGAAACCTTGTCGCAACTAGTCGCAGCTCACTTAAGTTGTTGAGCGGACTCGAAACAAAATAAGGGCGCAACTAGCTACGAGTTGGTTCCTCCGCGCACAGGTTTTCCATACAAAGTGCGGTCGTTCAAGGGAGATAACTTAAAAATTTTAAAAATCTGATTGCTCAAACTTTGGCAACTTAGCTTTTCTGTTGTTTGCCTCCCGGTCAGGCAAAACTTTCTTGAACGACGCCTGGTCCATACCATTATCTTCTCCTCCCCCCCCCGGCAAACTTGTGGGCGAGGGAACCTTCCTTTCCTTGAGAAAAAAGAAAGAAGAGAAAATAAAGATATGGAGCCTTACGGCTCGTTATTGCTTACCAGGGAGTAGGTGCTGCACAAAGTGTCACATCACATATGCAAAAAAATAGAAAGCATGAAATTGACAAGATGTGCGGAGCATATGAGCTTTACTTATGCACGGGGTCTACGCCCGGCTTTGTACAAAGGATTACATGCAACAGCGGCAAGACTTGTACAAAAGGTGGTTTCCGGAACAGGTTCCGGCAACCGCGCCTTACGGGTAAAACTTACGAAGATGCTCAATGTTCCAGGAATTGCTCACCGGAATGCTATCTTCGGTCTCAAGGCGGACATCGCCAGGCCTAGTGACTCGTTTTACCCTGTAAGGGCCTTCCCGCTTCAGCGTCAACTTGTTGGAATTCTTGGTGGACTGAACACGCCGAAGAACAAGGTCGCCTTCCTCGAGACTTCTGGCGTTAACTTTGCGGCTATGGTAGCGGTGCAAAGCTTGCTGGTAGCGAGCAGCTTGTACAGTAGCCTGAAGACGGTCTTCCTCAAGGAGTAGCGCGTCATCTTGTCGCAGCTGCTCTTGCTCAAGCTCATCATAAGCGAGCACTCGAGGTGACCTGTATACGAGTTCCGTGGGGAGAACTGCCTCTGCTCCATAGACTAGAGCGAAAGGTGTTTGGCCAGTGGCTCGATTTGGCGTCGTCCTGATCAACCAAAGAACCATCGGCAGCTCCTCGATCCAGTTTCTTCCGCACTTGTGCAGCCTGTCGAAAGTTCTGGTCTTGAGCCCACGCAGCACTTCAGCATTTGCCCTTTCCGCTTGACCGTTGCTTCTCGGGTGAGCAACAGAAGCGAAGCAGACCTTGGCGCCAAGATCTTGGACGTACTGCATGAAGGTGCGGCTCGTGAATTGCGTACCGTTGTTGGTGATTATCCTGTTAGGGATCCCGAAGGGGCAAACAATCGACCTGAAGAACTTGACTGCTGACTGTGCTGTCACCTTCCTCACTTCTTCCACTTCCGGCCACTTTGTGAACTTGTCGATTGCAACGTACAAGTACTCAAAGCCCCCGACTGCACGGGGAAAGGGGTCGAGGATGTCGAGCCCCAGACCGAAAATGGCCAGGATAAAGGGATCGTCTGGAGAGCTTGAGCTGGTTGGTGTATCTGCTTGGAATGGAACCGGCACGCTTCACACTTGGTTACTTGTGCAGTTGCATCCTGGAGGGCTGTCGGCGAAAAGAAACCTTGCCGGAATGCTTTGTCGGCAAGTGCTCTTGCGCCAATGTGGTGACCACATATGCCTCCATGTATCTCTGCCAACAGCTTTTGTCCGTCTTCCCGGTGAATACACTTCAATTTCACACCATTGAGTCTTCTTCTGTACAGTGTGTTGTCGACAAACTGGTACATACTTGACTGTCGGGCTACTCTTTCCGCTTCTTCTTGCTCTTCGAGAAGTTCTCCTGTCTGAAGGAAACGGATAATCTGCTGTGCCCATGCTGGAGCTTGTGGCTCGACAACAAGGACTAAAGGCAAATCTGCTGTTGCGGGAACATCCGCTTCTACGGCGAGAACCTGCGGCTCCGCCGGAGCTTGATGTTCCCCGGCAAGCTTGCAGGAGCAAAACTTGTCGGGAGCTTCTGCTTCGACGGAACAAACCCTAGGGCTTGCCGGAGCAGACTGCTCCTTAGCGCTCTTGGCGTTGATCTTGGCGACCTTCTTGGCGGCGGCTTCGGGAAGCTCTGCCAGAAAATAGTCACCAGAAATCAACTTCCTCTTCTTGCTCTGTCCAGTTGATGGCGTTACAGACGGTTAAGTCAGCTTGAGCACAAAGATCCCTGGTTCCACAGGTAACTTAAGTGCGGCGCACTTTGATAGGCCATCGGCAATGGCGTTCTGAGCTCTTGGAACATGCTCCATCTGTAGGCCGTCAAAGTGCTCTTCTAGCTTTCTCACTTCGTCGACATAGGCTTCCATCAACGGACTCTGATAGCTCTTGTTCACTTGGCGGACGACAAGCTGCGAGTCACCCCTGACAATGAGCTTCTTGATCCCAAGGTCTGCCGCGATCCTGAGACCGGCAAGCAAGCCTTCATACTCTGCAGTATTGTTTGTTGCTTGCCCCTTGGGAAAGTGCATCTGGACTACGTACTTGAGGAGCTCTCCGGTGGGTGCGACAAGCAGCACGCCAGCGCCGGCGCCTTGCAGCGAAAAGGCACCATCAAAGTACATCAGCCACTCTTTGCTCGCTTCCTTGACGGGGATGTTCGTTTCTGGAATTTCTTCATCTGGTGTTGGCGTCCATTCTGCTATGAATTCCGCCAATGCTCTGCTTTGGATAGTTGAAGTACTCTCAAACTTGAGGCCAAAGCTTGACAGTTCTAGTGCCCACTCAACAATCCTGCATGTCGCTTCTGGATTCTGTAGTATCCTCTTCAGCGGAAAACGAGTGACAACTGTGATCTCATGTGCTTGGAAGTAATGGCGCAGCTTTCTCAAGGCCATGAGAAGGCCGAAAAGCAATTTCTGCACGCCAGAGTACCTTGACCTAGCCCCCTGCAGAAGGGAACTGACAAAGTAAACTGGGCGCTTTACCATTCTTTTCTGTATCTCCTCACGCGTCTGCGCAGATCCATCCTTGTCGGGACCAGAGCTTGTCGGGGAAGCCCCCTGCTTGTCACTGGATGCGCCTGCCGCGGTTGCTGGCTCGTTACCTGCCTGCCTCTCTACTACTAACGCATCACTAACCACTTGATTGGTTGCCGCTATATACAGCAGCAACTTCTCTTGTGGCTTAGGTGCGACAAGTGTTGGAGCGGAGGACATGTATCTCTTCAAGTCTTGCAGCGCAGCCTCCGCTTCCGGAGTCCATTTCATTGGACCTGCCTTTTTCAATATTTTGAAAAACGGCAGGGCGTGCTTAGCAGACCTAGAGATAAACCTACTGAGAGCAGCCACGCAACCGGCAAGTCTTTGTACATCCTTGACGCGCTTTGGTGCTTCAATCTGCTCAATGGCCTTGATCTTGTCGGGATTGGCTTTGATTCCCCGCTGAGACACGAAGAACCCGAGAAGCTTGCCGGAGGGGACTCCAAACACGCACTTCTCGGGATTGAGCTTGAGGCTGATCTTGCGCAGATTTGCAAAGGTCTCGTCTAAATCTTGAATCAGAGTTGCCTTGTCCTTGCTCTTGACCACTATGTCATCCATGTAGGCTTCCACATTTCTGTGTATTTGTGGCTCAAGAGCGACATGGACTACTCTTGCAAATGTTGAACCAGCATTTTTTAAACCGAAAGGCATCCGTATGAAATAGTACGTGCCACATGGAGTGATGAATGCGGTCTTCTCCTCATCCTCTTCTGCCATGAAGATCTGATGGTATCCTAAGTATGCGTCAAGAAATGAAAGCAAATCACATCCGGCTGTGGAGTCAACAATCTGGTCAATGCGCGGCAAAGGAAATGGGTCTTTGGGAAAAGCTTTGTTAACATCGGTAAAGTCGGTACAAAGTCTCCATTTCCCGTTCGCCTTGCGCACGACTACAAGATTGGCCAACCACGTAGGATGGAGCACTCCTCTGACAAGGCCTGCTGCTTCCAACTTCTTGATCTCTTCTGCGATGAATTCTTGGTGCTCCACTGCTTGCTTCCTGACCTTCTGCTTGATGGGCCGCGCATGAGGACAAATGGCAAGATGGTGCTCAAATATTTTCCTGGGAACACCGGGGATGTCAGACGGTTGCCACGCAAACACGTCGATGTTTGCCCGCAGGAAAGCAATGAGCGCGCTTTCCTATTTAGGGTCGAGAATGGCACAGATGGTGAAGGTACCACCAGTGTCGTCCTCCTTGGCGAGCGCGCTTTCCTATTTAGGGTCGAGAGTGGCACCGATGGTGAAGGTACCACCAGTGCCATCCTCCTTGGCGGACACCTTCTTGGTCTCTGGCGGAGCTGCCATTGTCTTCTTACACTTGCCGGTGGAGCTCGATGGTGCGTCCTCGATGGCAGCGCAGCACTCCAAAGAGGTGCGCTTGCCGGAGTGGGCATCATAACTCTTGCCGGACTTGGTCTTCTTCTTCCCCCCGGGAGCTTCAACGGCAGGTGACTTGCGATCTGTTGCGGCTGCCGCTTCCCGGTAGATCTTGTCGGCGCAGATAAGAGCATCCTTCTTGTCGCCAGGGACAGAGATGACGCTTATCGGGCCTGGCATCTTCAGCATGTTGTATGCGTAGTGAGAGGCTGCCATGAACTTGGCGAGTGCTGGACGGCCGAGTATCCCATTGTAAGGCAATGGAAAATCGGCAACATCAATAGTGACCCTCTCAGTCCTGAAGTTCACCTTGCTGCCAAATGTTACTGGCAACATGACCTTCCCCTTTGGCTTGCTCCTTCCCGGGTTGATTCCTTGGAATGTGCCGGTCTCTTCAAGCTCGCTGTCAGGGATCTGGAGTTTCTGGAGTACAGCGGAGGAGATCAGGTTCAAGCCGGCCCCGCCGTCAACTAGCATCTTAGTGACTTTGAGGTTGCGGATAGTTGGTGAAACCAACATCGGCAAGCACCCGACCACAGTTGTGCGATCAGGGTGGTCCTCAATATCAAAGATGATAGGCGTGCTGGACCATTTCAGAAGCTTGCGTGACTCGACAGGCGGTTCTGCCGCATTAACTTCCTGCACCACTGCTTGAGTTGGCGGTGCGAAGTATGCAGAGAAGCACCACCGTCAACGCACAAGACCTCTGTGGCTTTCTGGAACTCCTGCTCACTGGTCTCGACATCATCCATGTCTTCCTCGTCGTCGTCGTCTTCATCCTTGTCGCGGCCGCGGGGAGGTCCGTCTCCTTGCCGCTGCTTGGCCTTGCCGCGGCGTCCTCCCCGGACGGCGCGCTTCTTGCCGGATTCTCCAGCGCCTCCTTGGTCCCTCTCCTTGTCGCGTCGCTCGTATTCAGCCTTTTGCTGCTCGACAAGCTGTTCGACCTTCTTGCAGCTCTAGAGGTCATGGCCCTTGGTGCGGTGGATCTTGCAGTACTGCTTGTCGGTGCCGTCCTACTTGTCAGCGACCGCCACAGTCTGGCAGTTGGTGCTTGCAGCAATCTCCTTGCCGGAGCTACCAGTTTTGGCTTTCTTGGCACCACCTTCGTTGCCGGACTGCTCAATGACTAGCACATCTTTGCCTTTCTTCTTCCTGTTGTTCCGCCGCCGGTTTTTCCTTGCCGCGGCAGCATCCTCGCTGTCAGATCCTCCTGCTCCTGTATTCTCTCCGGGGAGTTTCCTCCCTCCCTCAGCACATGCACACTTGTCGGCCAGGGCATACAGCTCACTGACGTCTCTAATCTTGCACATCGCCATCTCCTCCCGCATCATGCGGTTACGCACGTTCTGATGGAATGCGCTGATGACCGCGGCAGGGTGGACATCTGGGATGTTGTGCTGTACATGGCTGAATCTCTGAATGTACTTGCGCAGGGGCTCTCCTTCCTTCTGGGCGAGCAGATGAAGGTCACTCTCTTGGTCATGGGGTTTGTGGCCGCCTGTAAAGGCGCCGACAAACTGATGGCATAGGTCTGCCCAGGAGGATATGGAGTTGTCCGGCAAGTGCATGAGTCAGGACCTGACGTTGGGCTTGAGCACCAGCGGGAAGTAGTTGGCAAGGATCTTGTCGTCCCGCCCCTCGGCAGCCTGCACCGCGATGGTGTAGATGCTGAGGAACTCCGACGGATGCGACTTGCCGTCGTACTTCTCTGGTACGTCTGGCTTGAAATTCTTCGTGCTGGGCCACTGGACTTGCCGCAACTCACGAGTAAATGCAGGGCAACCTACCGCGTACGGCAAGTCGCCTGGTTCCCCTGGCGCATGCATGTCGATAGAGGGCCCAGCGCGCTGGTCCAATTGACGTCGCGCTTCTCTTTCGGCGCTCGATGCGAGTACGAGCGTCTTCTTGCTGTCGTTCGTGAAGAACTTGGCGCTGATCGCGACGAGCTCGTGGATCTGATGACATGGTGGAGTCGCTGTCGAGGTGGATCCGGCGAGTCGGCGATCTTGGCCTTCAGGGCGGAGAATGCACACTGGTTGCACCCCCACTGGTCTTGTCGCCACCGGCTCGTGCCTGGCTGACTTGCCGCGGCTGCGACGTGCTCGGCTACCGTTGAGTGTCGCCGTTGGCGAAGCCAATGAGACTCTGAATGGTGGCCCTCCAGTCGTCGATCTTGTCTGCCGTTGGAGGGTAGTCCAGGAGCAGTTGAGCTCGCGCCAAAGCTTCTGCTGGAGTGGCGGGTGGCGGTGGCGAACGGTGCGAGGAGCGGGATATGCTCGGACTTCTAACTATGTTAGAAGGAGCAGTATCCCGTCCAGGCGACCGCGCCTCGCTCATGCTAGCATGTTGGCGTGCATGCTGGTCTTGAGCACTCCGAGATCCACCAGCTCGATCTTGGTCCAGCAAACACATGGTACTGTGAGCACCATTACGCTGCTGGTCCCGTGCCTCCTGAGATGGGCGCGGTGCATGTACGGACGCCGAGGTCTTGGAGTGCGCCCGGTCGTTGTGGGAGCCGGATACGCCGCCGATGGGCAGCGCAGCCTTGTCCTTGGACTTGGCAGCACCGTGAGCTCCCTCATCGATGCCCGTTCTTCCGCCGGTGTCTGCCCCATCAGCCGTTTGCTCCGGCGGTGGTGGGTTCGGCGCGGACGGAGCAGCCGCCTCCGAAGCCTTCTTCTTCGGCAGCATGTCGATGAATATGATGAAGATCTAGCTCATGTGAACGCCGGATCTGGTTCACACAACCTCGATGCCCCCCATCCCTGGCGTGCCAAAGATGCCGGGGGACTAATCCACGAGCACCTATGGGACCGGCGGACCGAGTCCCTTTTGGTTCGGCGGGGCGAGGGTCGCACAAAGAGCGGATCGAGGCGAAGCACACGAGCGGTTTACCCAGGTTCGGGCCGCACGGATGCGTAAAACCCTACTCCTTCTTTGTGGTTTGTATTGAGTTCTTGCTCGGGAGCGTGGAGTGCTACAGTACACCCCAGAAGCTAACGAGACTGAGCGTGAGTGTTTTTCCGCTCCCCCCTCTACGTTGCGCATGGGCCTCCTTTTATATGCTCAAGGGGTCACCGACATGTGGCAATGTAGACAAGGGTAAAAATGGAAAGGTGTTGCGGTTGGTACAACTACCTGCTATAGTGTATCATACCTAACCCTGACGGCAAGGGACAAGGGCATTAAATGCTCGTCTGTGTCGCCTAAATAGTGGAAAAGGGACCGCCAGGGACGCCACCGCTCGCCACGATGGCAATCTTGTCAGTGCCGCTTGCCACCGCGCACCGCTGGCTGCACAGCCTCCCGCCACATACGCCTGGAAGGGTCCCAGAGCGACACGTTGGTGGATGTGCTGGAGCGCGGGCACAGAGTGGTGGCTTGCCGCGGCAAGCACCTTGCCGCGGTCGTTGTCTTGTCGCGTCCGGGATCTTGTCGCTCACCGGGCCTTGCCGGGACACGTGGCGCGTCACGGCAAGTTCCTTGAGATGCCTTGGATGGCCTTCCCGGCAAGCTCCTCTTGCCGGGGTCTTGTCTCCTTAAGCGCCTTGCCTTGGTCGGCCTTCCCGGCAAGCTCCTCTTGCCAGGGTCTTGTCTCCTTGGCTTGGATACTTTGTCCTTGAATGGCTTCAAAGGAACCACGGAGGACCTTGGCGGTCACCCGGCAAGCCTTGCCGCGGGATGCTGCGACTGCCCGTGCACAAGTTCGGGATACTAGGGTACCCCTACTCTAGTACACCGACAGTGACCCAACACCTTTTGGCAGTCGATGCCCAACCTATCAACCTAGCCCGTCGATCGCGCACCAGTGACCAGCACCCAAGGTGTCTCATTCGCAAGCGTGCGAAGGAAGACTCCATCCCCTTTTTCCTATAAAAAGGGCACGCTAGTTTCAACCCAGCACAACACAGCCTCTACCCCAAACCGAGCCACAATGCCTGGCCCCGTCCTGCACAATGAGACCACAACAACCAACCTTGGAGGCTTTGTGACCATACTCGCAAACCTCACCCGTCGTGCCTATGCGTTAGAAGAGCCCCCGGAATATGTTGTGTACCAAGGACCCATGAGCGGTGAGAGCCGACAATTCTGGGCCACTGTACACATCTACGGTAGGGGTCTAGAGCCCGAGCGCCCCTACAGGTTCACCGGAAGGACAACTTCCTTTGAGCCACAAGCCATCCAACTAGCCGCTCGAGAAGCTATAGGTCATCTCCGGCACTTGTCGCCCAGAGTTAACTCTCCCTCGTTCCACTACTACCCCAGACGTGAAGGGTATGGAAGACCACCCCAAGTTGCCAATGGAGATCACGAGGCAGATCCCGCATTGTTGCACCTAGTGCACTATGTAGGTGCACTGGAGGAACTGTTCGATCAAATCACCATTGATCTAATCGCAGCTCGTGGAGAGCTGGTTCGTCGAGCCCCGGCGAGAGAAGAGAACGAGCCCAACACCGACAACCCAGTCGTGCTGTTTGGACATCCGATCGAGTCCCTGAGATCTGCCCCAGCCGTCGGCCAAGGTACTCTGATGACCCCAGAAGTGCTTCGTCGCCTCTTGGGAGCACACTCCAACGGGGTTGTGGCCAACAATCCCCAAGATGGTCATCATCGCTACCCCGAGCCTGCAGCCCCTCAACCCACTCCAGCTAATTCCGACGGTGAGACCCGTGGAGAAGCCTCGACATCCACAAGGCACACCCGCTTGGATGTAAACGAGGTAGACTAAGCCACTCGAGTAGTGTCGAGTCTTAGTGTATTCCCGCTTTGTAATCGTGTGAATTTGTAAATAAACGCCGCCTGTGGTCGTGCCTCTGTTTTAAATAGTAGCTTTGCATGGATATGCCAGCATGCGGTATAAAATTTCTATCCCAGACATAGTTACCAAAAACCTCCCCGACAACCCCCACAGTAACACGTCACTTTAGTGAAATGTGTGTATCCGTGGCTTGACCCCGACCCTTGGAGCAGAGCTGGCAATTTCATTACCATTCACCACGGTAAAAACAACCCAGCTCCGGTGCTATAAAAAGGGCCACCGCGTGACCCTGCCAAGCACCCCTCACCTTGTGCACCATCCTCACAATCATTTCTTGCCATGCCGAGCCCTAGTATTTATCTGAGAACTCCAGATGCAACCTCGGGTAGTTTTGTCAAGATATTGTGGGATTTTACCTGCAGTACCATGGGCGCTACCCAGCCACCCCAGTACGAGCTCTTCAAATCAAGAATCACCCCTTCCACCTCGAGATATTGGGCAGCAGTACACATCCCTCGTGTAAACTCAAACCAAGACCCAACGGAGGTCTCCTTCGTAGGGAAATCTATGCCGACCCCGCATATGGCCATAGAAGTTGCTGCATACGAAGCGCTTGCTCGCCTTCAATTTGCGGTACCCGATGCCAGCGAACGAGGGTATTATTACTTTCCGAACCGTGCAGCACCCGGAGGAGTAACATCTTTTCCCGATGGACGAATTGAGAGAGACCCAGTCCTGGCCAACCTTGTCCAGTACGTCATCGCTCAAGAACGTTTAACCCAACGTGTGATGGGTTATCTCGAGAGCCTCGCGGATTTAAATCCTCAGATCTCCATCGGCAGATCACTAAGGCCCGACCAGGAGAGACACGATCATCGACTGGTCAATCCACTTTCCCCGATAGAAGAGGAGTGTATCCCAGTACCAGAGACGTTTTCTAGGGACCCCGTCCAGTTACCATTTTTATTATAGACGTCACTGTTGTGTTTATTATTGCAACATTTACTTATAAGTTGTAACTTATGCGTGGTACCCCGAGTTTGCGCAGCGAGCAAATCTTTTAGTTTCTATTAATGTGAGTGGTTCTGTTGCGGTTTGACTCTAATGTATTACTATTTTCTCTCGCGAATAATCCTGGAGTGAGAATTCTTTTCCCTGAGTTGCTGCATCTGCACCTTCTCACGACGTGGATTATTTTATTTCGCATAATGCCACGGCAGCAGACTCACAACCATAATCATCCGAACACATACACTGCTTGCAAAACTTTGCAATGGTGTTACGTCTAACTAAGCACCCCGAACAACAGTTAGCACCCGGCACACTACACCTAATCCTCGTGATCACCGCCACTGCGGAGAGCTAACACTCGAGCGGCAGCAATACGATGATCATCGAGGATCATCGCGCACAGGAGCACGGAGAGCCCTAGCAGTGTCGCCAGCCCTCTGCATACCAGGATCGCGAACCAATCCGGCATCGCCTCCGCCATTAGAACTCGTCTTGAGCTTCTGAAAAGCAGAAATGGAGGAAGAAGGAGGAGGAGAAGCAAGGCCAGGTATGAGGAAGAAGAGAGGGGCACCTCGGCATTTTATAGCTCGAGCTCAGTGTACGGTGGGTGAGGTCCACCAGTGCCGCTTGTCGCTCGACCGCAGGTGTTCGGAGGCGAATCCGCGAGCAGTGCCGACAACGCACTGGCCCGCGAGGTGAGTGCACACTGCCCCGGCAGCTAGCACGCCGTGCACTACCGCGGTACGGCCTAGATGCCCTACACGCTAGATGTCGCCGGTGGAGAAAGCACGGGAAAGCACGCGGGAGAGAGGAAGAAGAAAGAGCCAGAGGGAGAAGAAGAGGCCGACAATGGGCCCTGGGTCCACCTGTCAGCCAGAGGGGGCACTGTGCTCTCGGGTACGACCAGTGTTTTTTTTAAATTTAGAATTTATTCTAAATTTATATCCAGCGTAGAAATCTCTAGTTTTGTCCCTAACCGTATATTTTTCCACACAATGCCAGTGTTCCACACTGTGGTTTTACACCACTTATTGCCCTCTCACTTTAGCCACTATTGTTTTAATGCATATATTTTTATTAAAACAGCTCTTAGAAAATCTCGAGCATGAGATTTTTCTTAAGGGGGGTAGTGTTGTGACACCCCAAAATTTTGACCTTGTTTTAATAAATTAAAATCTTGCGAGGAATTTAAAACTTTTATTTTCTGGGCTCCCTTTTGATTTTTGAACCATTTTCTCCCTTGTTATTATGAAGTTTTTTCCCCAAAGAGAAAAATTTTCAAATATGTTATTGGACTTGTTTAACCTCTCAAGAAAAACTCTTCTTTTATTAGTGGAACTAATTACATAATTAATTTGCTTGATCTTTATTTTCTTGAAAAATGGTTTTTCAAGGTTACATGGCCATATTTGAACTACAACCATTTGATAAATTCACTTAAAATTCCAACCAAAATTTGGAGATGTCATATGATGTTTTAAAATCAGTTTTATACAAAAATATCTTTTATTCATGAAATATTTTGAGCTCTACACCCAATTCTCTTCTCTGGTCCAGAGTGCAATTTTGCACAACAACCCATTTAAATATTTCTTTATAGCCTCCACCAAAATTATGGGCTGTCAGTGGTAGCATGCAATTCAACTTTATGCAAAAACCCAGTGGTGTCCTTTGAAAAAAATGAGTGAATCAACCTCTTTTCCATTCTGGTCCAGCATTGTGATTTCTACTGCAACCCTATTTATTTTTGCTCCAGTGACCTTGTGCTTTCTCCTACTTGTAGTCAACCCTACCAAACCCCTAAGTCCAGGAGCATGCACCCATTGGGTCATTTTTGGTTCATGAAGTGATGTCATTTGTCCCCTGCCCAGAATTGTAGTTTTGCAAAACTTGCACTAACAAGTTTCTGTCTTTGGCAAACTAACCTCACCACCCTCTTATTCATCTAAAGAGACCCCACTATGGAGATTTTGGCCACTCCAAGAAATGCCTAGGTGCCTGTGGCATTTTGTCAAACACCTAGAGAGCATGGACAGTTTTGGCATGAGTTTATGTTTACTTTGTGAACCTGATCCCCTGACCAAACCAGCATGTCCCATGGATTTCCCCTAGCCTACAACCCCACCCTGCTAACTCTCTTGTGGTTTAGAGCCCCCTAGCATGCATTAGCATTTCGTCAAGCACGTTCCGTGCGTGCTCTGGGCGCGAGCAGAGCACGCGTTTTGCACGTGCCGCGCCCGAGCCAACACGTCGCGCCCCTGGTTTGCCCTCACCGCAGAACCACGCCACGCACTCCCCTTCTCACCGCATCACGCCAAGCCGCCCCTCGCCACGTCCCCGGCAGGCCAGGAGCTAGCCGCCACGGCCGCCCGATAGCCCCTGCTCAGTTCAGCGCCGCCCGAGCCTCTCCTGCTCGCCACCTCCCCCCTGAAGCAGCGCGAGCTCATCCACAAGCGTGGCCCCTAGCGCTCGTCGCCGCCACGACGCCCTAGCTACAGAATGGCGGTCGCCAGCGACCTTATCCGCGGCCACCGTCGGAACCGACCCCGCTCGCCTATAAAAGGAAGCTCTGAGCTCGTCCCCGCACTCAGGCAACCTCAGATCACCCCCTAGTTTCCCCGTGGCAGCCAGTCGACCCGGGGAGGTCTTCTTCCCCATCTCCGGCAACCGCAGCCGCCGCCACTGCCCCAGCCATTCCGGCGCCACCAGGGCCTCCCCCTCTCGACTCTCTTCACCAGAAACTCTCTCTTCCTCTCGTGAACCCATCCCCCTGCTCGATTTTGATCATGAACCACCGTAGCCCCAAACCCACTTTGCTCCCGAAGCCTCCTCCGCCGCGAAGCTCACCACCGGCGATTCCCTCCATCCCCGGCCACCCTACAACCACCGGGAGGACCACCTAGGAGTGGCAGATCCATCCCTGCACTCAGATGCCCGCGAAGAACCGTCGTTTGCCGGCGACGATCGCCAGATGTCCCGCCTCTGCTCGGGCAGAGAAGAGGAGGAAGTGGGGACTAGTCAAACCTGACTAGTGGGCCCCCTGGACCCACTGTCAGTGACTCCCCGTGCGGTCCATGCTGGATAAGTGGAGGCGTAAAACCCGTAGTACGTTTTCTCTGCCGGAAAGCGTAATCTCTTTTGAACCGTTTTCTTTTTCTGATTTTATTCAAAACAGATTTTGACCACAACTGTGACTGCCTATAACTTTTTAAATACAACTCCAAATGAGTTGATTCTTTTTCCTACCTTCCTCAAATTTTGTCTAGTTTATTTTAAGATTTATTTCAAAAAAATTCAGACAACTTTTTGGTACTGTTTTTGAAACTACATATTGATTCAAAAATATTTTGAATAGGATTTTTGGAGAGAGGAGAAAACTTTCAAAAGTTTTGGAGTACGCCCTGCCTTTCCACAACTCGAAGGTAAGCATTCTGAACCCTGGAATAATATTTTTGGTGTGTTAGTTGACTCGTTTATAACACCATCTCATTTCGGAGAACTTGTTATTTCATGTGATATGATCATTTGCATGAATGCATGTTAGTGATTTCCCTTGCTGTCGGAAATGAATATACATGTGAAGGTAATCATCCTCATGTGCCTTGCATGCATGCCAGTAAAGAAATCCAGGAAGGCCTCTGCCTTGGGTAGGCATGAGCTTGTCGCCGGCCTCCGTCGGGACAGTTATATTTGGCATGGCATGATAAGGCAATATGGGTGTTGATTTGTTGATTGAAACTTTTGTTATACATTGTCATGCAGGGAAATTTATAAACCTCCTCAGTCGACCGCAGATCGAGTCTTGTTCCAGTAACCCCCACACTTGTTTCGTACTACCACTTGCCCCTACAACAAGTAGGGTACGGTTCAGTAAGTCGTCAACCCCTTTCAAGCACACACTGTACAGAGAGGCCATGGTGGAAGATACTAGTTGTAGCCGGTAGGTAGGCCACCTGGTCCGGGGGCATGGGTGTTTCTGGTTGAGACCGAGAGGGGAGGCCACCCCTTAGAGCGCGCGATATAAATTTGATCCCATGCTATGCAAGGTTGTAGCCTCCCCACTTAGAGTTTTGCTTAACAAGTGTCGTGGGTGATTCCAGACACCGGTGAGTTAGGCTGGTGTGTGCAAGTTAGGTGTGTTTTCAACTAAAAGGCCGTTGACGGAACTAGTCCCGATGGACTAAAGGATTCCGTTACTCGTGGGTAAAGAGTACACCCTCTGCAGAGATTAAACCCATTCGAATAGCCGTGTCCATGGTTAAGGATTACAGTCTGGGATGGGTCAAGAGTTGGTCTTAGTGTTGGTCTTCGGAGGAGAAATTGTTAAACCAAACTTGGATACCGACTGGTGACTTGTGAGGACCATGATTATTATTTTGTTATGGACTAACCCATTGCATTATTTGCATTATCGAGTATCCCTGGGATGGTTCTACCTCCTGGATATTCATTGTGATTATTTGTTTTATAAGCCCTTTATGTGGTGTCGCTGAGACGCCCGACTGTGGCATTGCTTGTTATTTATTTACTTTATAAGCCCTTTATGTGGTGTCGCTGATACGCCCGATTGTGGCATTGCTTGTTGCTTATTTACTTTATAAGCCCTTTATGTGGTGTCGCTGAGACGCCCGACTGTGGCATTGCTTGTTATTTATTTACTTAATAAGCCCTTTATGTGGTGTCGCTTAGATGCCCGACTGTGGCATTGCTTGTTATTTATTTATTTTATAAGCCATTTATGTGGTGTCACTGAGACGCCCGACTGCGGCATTGCTTGTTATTTATTCACTTTATAAGCCCTTTATGTGGTGTCGCACAAACGCCCGACTGCGGCATTTTATTGCCACTCCATTATTGCTTATTCATGTTGCATCTAAATAACCTGCTTGCATGCAAAAAAAGATGTTTTATTTATGACTGACGATGTGATCTTAGAATATTTCAGTGCATGTTTACCAATTATATTATCCCAGTGTTCATAATGTTTGCAAGTACATTCAAAGTACTCACTGGTTTGTCCCTGGCTATTGTCTTGGCCAGATTTCTTGCATGGAGAGGAGCGTGGCGATAACAGCCCCGGAAACTAAGCAATGGTGGTAGCAGCCTCACGAAGATAGGAGTTAACCTGGTCAGCTGTTCCTGTGGGAAATGGAGTTCCATAGACACTAATGATCCACAAACCGCTTCCGCCATCGATCACTGGAAACCATTTGTTGTACTCACAGGCCAGAATGGTCTTGTACTACACATTTTGTATTTTGCTTGGAATTTCTGTATCAAGTTGGTGCCTCATCAGCTAACAGTAATCCTGGGGCTGGTGAGCACGACGGCCATTTTCTGGAAATTTAATACCCGGAAAACCGGCCGCGACAACCCCCCTAACTGCTGGGACCCACCAGCTACATCTTTGCAGGCAAGGAAGTGCCTGACAGTCGGGACCCACCTGGTCGAAGCATACGTAGCGTTGTCATTCTGGTCGCGAACATGTACGTACATATTGGTCGATGTAAAGGCGCGCACGTGTCGTAGTAGAGGCGCGCATGTAGCATGTACACGTACATACATCGGCCAGTGTGCAACAAAGAAAATACGGCCACGTATGTGTACATACGGGCGGGGTCTCGAACGCCTACTCGCGCATACGTACGGCGAGGGCTCGTGTACATGGCTGTGTCGGAACGGAGAAACAGCATCGTCGTCGTGTTCATGGGGAGGCAACGGAATGCGTTGTGTTCATGGGGAGGCAATGGAATGCATCATGTTCATCGGGAGGCAACGGAATGCGTGGGAGCCAACCGCCTGGGTCGGAACGGAATGCGCGGTCGTGTTCATCGGGAGGGCTTGGACGGAACATGCGATGGAAACGAGGCCTAGCATACCGCACAACGGAGAAAACGGACCTCCTACGTTCGGAACGGGGTCCTGTTGATCGGGAGGGGTCTGGCGTACCACAAAATGGAGGAAACAGACCTCCTACGGTCGAAACGGGGGTCCTGTTGATCGGGAGGGGTGTGGCGTACCGCAAAACGAACGAAACGGACCTCCTATGGTCGAAACGGGGGTCCTGTTGATCGGGAGGGGTGTGCTGTACCGCAAAATGGACGAAACGGACTTGTGTTGGAGCGCTACGGTCGAAACGGGGGTCCTGTTCATCGGGAGGGATGTGGCGTACCACAAAACAGGACTCCACGGGATACTGTTCATCTCCACCGTCGACCTCCTCCAGCCTCCACGAGCTCCTGTTCATCCAGCCTCCACCACGCGCTACTCCACCGGTTACTGTTCAACCACCCCTCCACCGTCTACTGTTCATCCAGCCCTCCACACCACGGGGTCCTGTTCAACCACCCCTCCACGGGCACCCATCCACCGTCTACTGTTCATCCAGCCCTCCATACCACGGGGTCCTGTTCAACCACCCCTCCAAGGGCACCCCTCCACCGTCTACTGTTCATCCAGCCCTCCACACCATGGGGTCCTGTTCATCCAGAGGCAACACCACCGCTCACTGTTCATCCAACCCCCCCGCAACGCTCACTGTTCATCCAATCAATCGGCTTCAGTTAGCAGCAGTAGCGAAGGATTCGCTCGATCGGGTTCAGTTAACAGCCATCGATCGATCGCTTGGGTTCAGTAACGTGTAGCCTGCAGTGCAATCGCTCGGGTTTAGTTAGAGCCCAACGCCTCACTCGGGTTCAGTTAGAGCCAACGCCTCGCACACACGCGCGTACGTGTACGAGAGAAACGCGCATCGCTCGGCCCCCGACCTCCCACCGTAACCGGGAACTCGCCGAAATTTTCCCACCCCTCGCTTCTACCACGGTTTTTTCCGTCATGGACGGCCCAAAGAATGTCATGCGGCTGCGTCTCCAGCCCGCCCAAGACGAAAACCCATTTTCTGTCATAGAAGTAGGAGCCCACCACATCTATGATGATACCGGGTTTTGTCACAATTATCATCATAGAAGTGTCATATGTATGACAGAAAAAAATTTCGTTCGGCCCAAAATGTCACAGATGTGTCTTTTTTTTGTAGTGGCTGCTGGCAGCCCTTGGATTTGAGATCAAACGGTCGCATGCTAAGTTGCTGAAAATTTGCAGAATAACCCTCCAGGATAGGATATTCACCCATAGGTCTAGAATCATGCCATGCAACTGTTCGATCTCAGATTCAAGGGCTCTCGGAAGCCCGTATCATGGGAGAATGGAAAGCCACTACCCTACCGTTCACACGCTGGCAGTTCGCTCCTACTCGTCCCCGCACGTCCTTCAATACTACGACGGTTCGCTCCTAGTCATCCCGTCCATTCACATTACGACAGTTCCACTAATCCTAACCCTCCTCCCAAATATGGCGTCCCAAATCTCCACGATCGGCGGTGAGTACAAGGTTAGAACCATCACCGGCGATGAGTTTGACGTCATCTACACCCGTTCTTCCGTGACGGTGAAAGAATGCCTTTCTCTCTTTAGACGCATGTTCGAAGACTCAGATGATGAGTGGGTTGCTGGGCTAGATGTTGAGTACACCACAGTACTGGGACGAGAGAAGGATCTAAAGGACGAAGAGAGGAAGAAGCCCGCCGTGATCCTGGTTTGCATGCATGACTTATGCTTGTTCTACCACATATGCCATGCCGACGTTGAGTGCTAGGATTTTAAGGACTTCCTCGAGAGCAACCTAGTCAAATTCGTTACTGTAGACTTTGGTAACGACAAAGAAGTCCTGCGTCGGATAGGCCTCATTGTAGGCAACACCTTCGACCTCCAGAAGAATCGGCTGGTGTCCTCTCGTCAGCCTTCAATGCTGACCTTGGTAGGAGCCATGGTTCATCCTTCGTACAGTAAACTGGAGAAACCTCCATACACGTTTCATCGTCATGCATGGCAGCGGAATGTACTAGATATAGACCACATCCAGTACGCTGCAATGGATGGCTACCTTTGCTTCAATATCTACAAGGGTTGGATGAAGAGAAACATCCAAGTGTGCGGTTCAAGCAAAGAAGTATCGGCCAAGAGGAAGAGGGACAAGGACGAAGTCGAGGACGTGGACAAGGACTCCGAGTAAGGTGGCAGTGTCGTTGCTCATGGTGGTTCTAATGCAGTGTCTACCGGAATAGTTGCAAAGTTTAATTTTAGGTGTGCTTACTTTAATTTGAGGGGTGTGTTCTACTGAGCCTCCAGCAGAACTATGTTATGTTTCTTCTTGTTACTTTAACTCTTAAGTATGTACATACTAGTATTTCTTACATTTCATCTTTTAGTTGGTATAGTACTACCACTCGTTTCTTCACATTATATATGGCCAACATCATATAGCTAGCAGTTTAGTTGTCAAAGAATTTCAGGGTGCTTAGTTTTCTCAAAGAATTCCAGGGTGCATAGTTTTATTTGAGGGGTGGGTTGTGCACTTGTGCTGGACACCATTATTGTGACAAGCCTTTTTAATAGTACTATATGCATAATTTGGCGACGAGCGCTCTCTATATGTACCACCCTTTTCTTTTAATTTCAAGTTTTGCTCCATGGCGCAATCCATCGATACTACTATTGTACAAAAGTGGAGTATATACATTTTTTAAAAGGCTAGAGGGCGGGGCAGTCTAGCTCGGCCGGTTTCACGAGAGGCGAGGGCCTTTGTGATTTGATGGCTCATTACTGCTGTCAAATCGAATAGTACTGCACCGCCCGCTGCACGCCTGGCGCCTCCATTAAACCCCTTCGTTAAACCCGCATGCAAACCGAGAATCCTACTCTGGCCACACGTCCGTTCATGAGCGGGCCGGAATTAAACGCAACACCAGCCGAGCTCCTCCCATCCGCCCTCAGTTTAAACGAGGACAAACGCCGGCCAAGCTCCTACCGTCCACCCTCTATTTACACGGGGACAGACAGATAGCGGGCAAGAATCGCACCCCTCCGTCGCTCCCCCATCTCCTCCTTCACCATTTTCTCCACTCTTCTGATGGCTTTCGATGAGCCGTTCTCTAGCATATTACCCAGCTGGGTGGCCCGCCGAGCCCTCCGGATACGGGCGAGGCCGCTCGGTGCTTCACCAACCTCGCTTGGCCCGACGGAGCCAGTTGCCGCCCCAAGCAGGCGCGTGGTTCAGCAACTCGCCGCTCCAGTTCAGCTCGATGAGGAGTGGCGAGTTGCTCCATGCCGGCACGGCGGCGAGCACACCGGTACGGGCGCCGTCACTGCCATGTCGTACCGCGCCACCAGTGTCTGCGGTGGCCGCGCCTCCCGTGTCTATGGGCGCGCCTCCCGTGCCTGCGGCAGGCAGAGACAGAAGCCTGGTGCGTGGAGAGCGACGAGTCGGTGGCCAGCTTATCCGTGTCCGCCGCCATCATCGAGGAGAAGTAGAACACGGGAGGCCGCCGCCACTTGGGACCCATGAAGGCCACCGCCGAGGCGACGACCGCGGATTCAGGTGGTTTCTTTGCTGCTTCGTCTCTTCCAAGGACCTTCGTCGACCCCGCAAGTGTCTGACGGACATGAGGAAGACAAAGAGATCCGCGGGCGGCCATTTAGAACTAAAATAAGTCTAGATACATCCATTTCTAGGACAAGTATTTCCGGACGGAGGGAGTATTAATTATACAAGAGAGTCGGATTGGCACCTCTTAGTTCATGTAAATGTAATGAAATCCATCATGTTTATATGTAGATCCAGCTTTTTATGCGAAATCCTTCATGCTTATATGAAATCAGTCCGTGTTTGCACGAACTTCATCTGGTTGGTTAGAGTTGTAAAAATGTAAGCCGCTGGTGTTTGATGTCGTCCGCCGCTTAAGGAAGCGGGAGGAAATTTGCTGGCTGCTGTTGGAGATGCTCTTTATGCTGGAAATAATAGAGTGACATCCAATCCATTTGAGTTAATTGCCTATATGATTGTCCCTCTATAAACAGTTAATTGCATGTACAGTGTACACATGACTTGCAGGGTGGCTACAGCTTCGTACAGAAAGTTAAAAAGAAACAAGTCCATCCTCAATCTTGTATTTTAAGTACTCTGTGGGTTCCACTGTCAGTACAGTAGCGAAAGAAGTATATATTAAATAAGTAGAGTAATATATAATATAAAAATATAAAGTTAAAAGACAGAATTCGAACTCATGACATCGCGTTGCGAGCATCCGGCGCTAACCAGCCCAACACATTTTTGTTGTAGACCATGCTGGAGATATATCTCCATGTCTACTCTTATATATACTCCATTCGTTCCTAAATATTTGTCTTTTTCAGATTTCAAATGGACTACCACATATAGATGTCTATGTAGACATATTTTAGAGTGTAGATTCACTCATTTTGCTCCATATGTCTTTTTAGGAAGGCGTCAGATTTGTCCTTGATTTATTTATGAGGTATCCAGATGGCACTGTACCGCCAAGAAAAGAGGGTAACATCAAAATTATGGACTACTTTTTTGAGTATGTTGGTAAGGTCTGGTCATAGTCACTTGTTGAAATCTCTAAAAAGACAAATAAAACAGAGTTGGTGATGATGGTGTGCATGCCATCCTGAAATATAGGCCGTCGGATTTATATCTAACGGATAGGAAAGAAACTATGGCAATTTTGCGAAAATACACCCACACATCTCTCCACGTTCACAAATAAGGCCTTCCCTCGTTCAACATTTTCTATCACAAGATAAACTACTCATACAAATGCATCTTGATGTTCCATGCAACGCACGGGCAGCTAGCTAATTTCTTTTAAAATAATTGCTTCGATAATTGGGTTGAAGTGATATATTTTATGTCTGCCCCGAATGATTTCAGATCCACTAGTAGTAACAAAGAAAAGGTTGCCCTGTTAATTAACAGAAAACAGGGTGAAAACTATCACATGAGGCTGGTAAAAACAAGGCACACTGGGCTCAGCGTCATCGTCACTACAGATGTGCGCACGCGAGAAGTCTACATATCGAGGGGGCTACCGAGCGAGGCACCAAGACACAATGTTTGAGAGAGAAAATAATTGACAGATTATGATCAGATCGAGTTGTCACACTTCTGCTGTCATTTTTGGGGGGGGGGACGGAGAGAAAGACGTATCGAGAGTGTGCGCGGTAGGCACAGAGGCACAACTAGCGAGTGTGTGTGTGTGTGTTTGAAAGAGGAGTAGATAGATTATTATCAAGATCGATGTGCCACACTACTCCTTCGGTGTCGGGTAGTGTGTGTGTGTGCATGTTTGAGAGAGAAGCCAATCGATAGATTAGTATCAAGATCGAGGTGTCACCCTACTCCTTCGGTGTTGGGAAGTGTGGGTGTTTGTGGGGGGGGGGTAGTGACACTCACATATCTCTACTCTTCTAAAAAACAGAGTTGGTGATGATGGTGTTCCTTCCATCCTGCAATATAGGCCATCCGATTTATATCTGACGGACAGGAAGGAAACTATGGCAATTTTGCAAAAAGATACCCACACCCCTCTCCGCATTTGCAAATAAGGCATTCCCTCGTTCATCCTTTTCTCCCACAAGATAAACTTCTCATACAAATGCATCTTGATGTTCCGTGCAATGCATGGGCATCTTGCTAGTAGGGAGAAGGAGTTTGTGTGACACATATCTAGCTATATTAAGGGATAGGTAGATAGCATATGTGTGAGAGACGTTATTATACTTTGAGACATTAGTGGCTGTGGATGGGCGGAATTAAAGGGGTGGGCGTGTTAGACATAGAGAGCGTGTGTGTTTCTGTGTGAGAGAGTTGTAGGATGGGGTAGAAAGACGAATTTAACCCTGACGGAGGGAGAGAAATACACGAAGTGCGCGTGTGTGATTCCGATGCCCATAGGGAAATGAGATATGTATGCGTGTGAGAGAGATTGCACAATTCATTCACGTATCACTATCTAGCGATCGTGGACGTGCATCGCTTGAACATAAGTCAATATCTACTTCGTATCGTGGCCAAAGGTACAATATCGATTCAACGCTATAAAGGTTGGACACTCACATATCACATTTTTTCCATTTAAATAAACCTTTTCAGTTGTGCATGCCAAAATTACAGTGATGTTTCTTCAATCAACCAATGTAGCTATCATGTATATGCACCATTGTTACTCTTGCATTCAAATTCATTAGTCTTGGATGATTTAAGTTTCTTTTTTGAAGTAATATTTGTAATATTCATATATGAATTCAACAGGTACACAATTTATGAAATGGAGGCTATGTAATCATATGAGTTAACACTTTTAAGTAGCTGACTACAATATCCATTTCTTTTTGTGCGCCTCTACACTAACACGTCAATGCATTATGTTTAAAGTAAATAACCAATGGCACTAAATTATCTATTTACACGAGAAATACATAGGTTGAGCATTTGATCCCTTTTTTTGTGAACACGCCACTACACCCGTACGATTGGCCGCGCCCGTGTGAACGTCCAAGTTATCGGTGCATCATCCTGAGTTATTGTCTTTTTATCTGGGGTGGACTTCACACCAGTTATTAACTGCTGACGCGTGCCCCGTGTACACAGTCTAGCATGACCTTCCCGCTAGCACGGTCCAAAATTAGTTGAAACTGGATATGAACGATCCCGCGGGTGGCAAAATCTCCCGCCTCCTTATAAAATTTCCGCCACCTTAGTCTTTAGCATGCGAAATCCCCCTTTTGTCCTTGGTGCATGGATGCCACCAGTTACAATACCGCCCTCATCTACATGATAGGTCGGGGCTGCTTTGGTAACTTCTAGTTCCCCCACTACACGGCACCCCCATTTCCTCTCCCCTCCCGCAAAAACGACTAACTCCACAGCACCAGAGCATCTTACATCACGCCGTCCGTACTTCATCGCCCTTTCTCCCCTCCCCTCTCGAAACCCCAGACTGCTCATCCACCGGCGTACCATAGCCCATTCACTGCCAGCCATGTCCACCTCATTAGACCTGCTTCTACTGCAGCATCTACCCCTCCCACCTCCCCTAGAAACAAGTAGACTGCTCATCCACCACTGTACCACAGCCCATTCAGTGCCGGCCTTGTCCATGGCATCGGATCTGCTTCGCCGGTACTCTCGTCAACCGCCGCGCATCTATAGCGGCTCATTCGTACTCCCACCAGAGACGCTTCGTCCACACCCCCCAGAGCCGCCCCACCGACGCCCCCGTCGACGGCCTCTGATCCTGTTCGCTGACACCTTCCTCAACCCTACTGGAGCCGCTTCGCCGACACCTTCCTCAACCCTACCGGAGCCGCTTCGCTGACACCATCGCCAACCCTACCGGAGTAGCTTCGCCTATACCATTCTCAACCCTACCAGGGCCACTTTGCCAACCCACAAGTCCACGGCCTCAGATCCGCTTCCTCGCACCCTCATCCAACCTACCGAAGTAGCTTCTGACGCCCCGTCCACGGCCGCAGATCCGCATCGTCGACACCACCCTTAACCCAACCACTGGAGCAGGTTCTGACGCCCTGTCCACGGCCGCAGATCCGCATCGTCGACGCCATCCTTAACCCAACAACCAGAGCAGCTTCTGACGCCCCGTCCATGGCCGCAGATCCGCATCGTCGACACCATCCTTAACCCAACCACCGGAGCAGCTTCTGACGCCCCGTCCACGGCCGCAGATCCGCGTCATCGACACCATCCTTAACCCAACCACCGGAGCAGCTTCACTTACACCCTCGTCCACGGCCATAGATCCGCTTCGCCCACACCATAGTCCACCCTACCTGAGCCGCTCCACAAACACCCTACTCGACAGTTCTAGATCTCCTTACCGGACCCCGACAACCAGCGCAGGGTCATCACCCTCGACATTTCTAACCTGATTCCCACCGTTTGGAGAGATGCCAAGCACCCGCCACGGCCTAGGTGCTTGTCACCTTTAAACCCGTCCAGCATCACCAGCCCGATGTACTTCAAATATACTAACCGGTCGCTGTTACCTGTTATGCAGCTGGCAAAAACTACAAGGACGATGTTTCTTCTGGATCTAACAGCTTGGCCAACCAAGATCCTGGACTGAGGCATTGCTATGATCTTGTAAGCGCGTCTCTCTCTCTTGTATTGTTCTGTGCCTGCCAGCGTGCTTTGCTAGGATTTTCGACCAGTAATCCCTTTGTGCAGACAATGATTTCTACTACTGGCTACTAAATTAGTTATGTAGATGTCATACATGATACTACCTCGTACCTCCGTTCCTAAATATAAGTCTTTCTAGAGATTCCACTATAGGCTACATACAGAGCAAAATGAGTGAATCTACACTCGAAAATGCATCTATATACATCTGTATGTGGTCCATACTGGAATCTCTACAAAGACATACATTTAGGAACAGGGGCAGTACATTACACAAAATCGTAGGTGGCATGTAGGAATTCCAGTGCACTACATTAGGCTCCCTTAGAGTGCCTGCTAGTCCAGCATACAGAGTCATGGCTAGTTTATGGTACGCACACAATCGTTAATTGGTGGTTTAAATATGAGCAAGGGATATGCAATGTATTATCATGTAGAGATGTCTGAAATTAGCTGTGTCAACTTGCAGATAGGGTTACACAATGAAAAAGTACAAGATGTATGTGGCAATTTCATGGAACATCACAAAAAAGGAGAGGCAGCGGTGAGCCTATACAGTGTGCCATGGTTCGTCACTCCTCCATTGCAATCATCGTGACATTTTATTTGTATGCCAGTTCTATTAGACAAGTTTCTTAGGGACAATTATTACGAGTTATCCTAAGAAAATAAGCACCTGTGAATATAAGCTCCATGTAATAAGCCAACCAGTTCTTTTCATTGCGTTTTCAGCTTATCTTTGGTATGATCAGTGGAAAGTCTAGATTGCATTATATTTTTTTCATTTTGCTGCCCATATGGAAATTAATTTGACTTGCAAACATCACAAATTGAACCCAGTGCAGTAATTAATATGATAGGAAAACAGACCATCACTATTTGCTCAAAATGCAAATACAAAGGTACCATCTACTTGGCACAATCTACTTTGGTTAATGTTTTCCATAGAGATATCATTGCCTAATTTAAATGAAGAACGCATGACCCACATTTAAATGAAGAACAATTATTTATTGAAATTTGATGGTCCAAGTGGCTGGTTATTATCGTATAGCAGCACCACCTGAAAGCATCATATAGCAGCAGCAGCAGCTCATAGAAACTCATCATACAGCAGCAGCAGTCTGCAATTCATCATATACCAGCAGCAGCTCATAGCAATTCATCATATAGCAGCAGTAGGAGCAGCTCATAGCAATTCATCATATAGCAGCAGCAGGAGCAGCTCATAGCAATTCATCATATAGCAGCAGCAAGAGCAGCTTGTAGCAACTCATCATATAGCAGCAGTAGCAGCTCATAGCAATTCATCATATAGCAGCAGCAGCAACTCATAGCAACTCATCATACAGCAGCAGCAGCTCATATCAATTCATCATACAGCAACAGGAGCAGCTCATAGCAATGCATCATATAGCAGCAGCAGAAGCAGCTCATGGCAATTCATCGTATAGTGGATCAGAATGAAAATTTGGCAAAAAATCAGAGGAGATCATCACCTTGTTGGATGAGCTCATCCTTCAACAGCATCTCAAGGCCATGGCCTGGGAGGAGGAGAGGGGGAATAAGGTGCCTTCTGCCGCAATGTGGCATCAGCCGTAGTTGTGCAGCACCCGCCGAAGTAGTGCGTTGGACGAACCACAATGGAGCAGCTACTAGAGACCATAAGAATGAGGGGCGGTGCCAGAGGGAGGAGCAGCCAGGGAGATTTGCCCCTACCCGTCGGCCATGTAGCCTAGCTGGACATAGCATCATCGAGGACCAGGCCAGATAGGACCAATGGCGATGGCTCGCTGGAGGAACCCTAGTGTTGCAGGCAGGGGATCGAGGTAGAGGGAAAGGGGAGAGGAGATGCAAGCGGGCAGGGCAATGAATTCTTGTGTGTTTGTTTTTACTTGAGGGTTAGGTGTGACATGGGCGTCAGCAGTTGCATTTTGAGTGTAATATAGGCAGACAACAGAGTCATTTCACTATTCCCCTTCCCTTCAATTTTTAGTGAGGTTCTACCCGAAACACCCCCCTCCAAAGAGAAATAAGTTAAGCCCAAGCCCATAACTCAAAAATGACTTCTTTACATCTTTTATGGCTTATTTTGACAATATGCCCTGAAAAGGCAGAATCGAACTGGCCCTTAACCTGCAATTCAATTGTGCATGCAATGATGAATCACTCCTGCCTGCTATCTGTACATTTAGGCATCATCATACATGGCATAACCTAATACATGTGCATTCCATTGTAGAATCTGGAATATGCAATGTTTATGTTAGTTCATATGTTGCACATGATGTTTAAATGCCCCTTAAATCTGGTCTGCCAAGTGATGGTCTTTAAGCCTCCTTCTTTGCTTGTTTTCTTGATATGTAAGATTTGCTCACACATCTGTTCAATTGCTTGTTTGCATCAGCCAGCCATACTAGGACCGTTTGCTTTGATTACTTGTTGTTCTTGATCTAACACTCTAACAGAGCTTGTCAACGATTTAAACACTAAGGGCTGCTGTAGTGGGGCCTTGTCTAACTCATAAGTGACATAAAGGTTTGGCTGTACACTACAGTAGGCTCTCCAAGAGTACCTGGAGATCTAGTTCGAAGGTATGCCTAGTTTTTACATAGTGCAGACATAGTAAATGCTCATTTCATTGTGTGCAAGTGTAAGAGATGCGGCATATTTCATTATGTGGTGTTGTTTTGTTATAATCTCATCCTTTTGTGTTCACAAACAGGAAAGTATGCATATTTATCTTCCAAGGAGACGAGTAACTAGTTTGTGTTACCTTGCAGAGGGGGTGCAATGAAGATAAGATTGAGGATTTCCAAGTACAAGATGTTAGGAAGGAGCCTTGCAAGAGAAGTAGGATCTGCACTGAGCCTCTTCAACCTGCTAAGGTAAGTCACAGTATGCAACTCAACAGTTCAATTCCTTGTTTGTTTCAGGCATAGTTAATTTTCTCTTTTCAATTGCTTTATTTGTCCTCAGTTAATGAGATGCCCAAATAATCATGCCTGATGTTCGGTACTTGTATCACTATTAGTTGACATAATTAAAGGCCTTACCATTTAATTACTCTGGGGAAGTGTGCCTGAAGATTTGAAGTCTATTAACCAACTATTATTGCATGAGGCTCACAATCTAGTTTATACTACACTAATGATTGCATAGTTTTGCCTGTTGTAGTATGTTTGTATGAAACCCTCTGCTGTTCATTATGCTCCCTAAGGCTTTAATTGAGGCACAGAATGGCCAACTGCTTGCTTACTTATACGCAACATGCCGTCTAAATTTGTAACTTGTCTGTGTTTTCGATTGGGCCCCGACATCATGCTCCTCTGGTGAGCTAAGAGGGATTTCTGTATGCAGGATGCATAGACTATCTTTTTTATAATTTTTAAAATATCACCTGCTTATGCTTCATGACGTGTAACATTTTTTTGAAAGTGACGTGTAACAATATTGTTAGTCCTGTTTTGCCATGTAGTACAAAATAGTGTCTTGTTCGCTTCACTGTTGTAACTATATTTTTTTCCTAGTCATGTGTACTTATAGAAACATTTCAGGATGAAGTGACATCAACACAATGATCTGCGAGCAGTGCGGCATGGCCGTTACCGAATGATTATGGATTGAAATTGGAATGTGCTGATGTTCTCGAGCATCAACTAGAGGTGGCAAGACAACGTGTACATGATTGTCAATGTATAATCAACAAGTTGAGATTGGACATGCAGGTATTAGATGCAGGAGTCAAAAAATGAAACAAGACACTGAGGTAACCATGAAGGAATTGGAGATTTTGTAGACTGAAATTTGTGCTATCTGAATCTGGCCAATCCTATTTTCTGAAGAGATTATAGTTCAAATGGAGTTAAGTTGATGCACGTCCATGATGTATGAGCTATATTTGCCCAGTGTATGTAATTTGCTGTTTGTGTATGCTTTATTATCACCTGTGCCGAACCATAATGCCCAGTGGGTATAATCGGCTGTAATTTCTTTATTGTATAGTGTAGGATTATTCTACCTTTCTATGCCTTGATCTCTTTGTTGTATAGTGTATGATTTTTAGAGGTGATAGTATTGAGTAGGATAATTCTTTGAATATGCTATATCGTTCAAACGGGGGCCAACTCGCCCGACCATGGCCCTTCACGGGTCGTTGGATCCATGGGCCTTGTACGTCTCGTAGGATCCATGGGCCTTGTACGTCTCGTAGTATCCATGGGCCTTCTATGTCTCGTAGGATCCATGGGCCGCCGACTCATTTATGGGTCTTGTACGGGCCTTTAATGGGCTGTAGACGGGCCTTTAATGGAAATCATACGTTTTATGGGCTGACCATAACGGGCCGTTAATAGGCCGTATTTGGTGATGTTATGAAAATGGCCCAACAGACTAACGGTCCACAAATGGGCCGACTGTAACGACGGGCTGAATTTGGCCCACAAGCAGAAAATCACAGTAACGGGCCATAAGTAACCGAATGCTGCAAATGAGCCCAAGAATAAATGGGCCCTTAGAAGGCCGAAAGTTAACTTGGGCTGGAAATGGCCCAACGGAATAACAGGCCGTTGATGGGTATAAAGTGATACATTGTTCATTATGGGCCAGTTTCACCACGGGCCGTTAATGGGTGTAAAGTAATACATTGTTCATTACGGGCCAGTTTCAGCACGGGCCGCTAATGGGCCAAGAGTTACAAAGGGCCTCATATGGGCCGAAAGACGTCATGGGCTATACATGGGCCAGAAGTGAAAACGGGCTGGAATCATATTGGATGGCCCAGATGACACTACTTGGCCTAATTCAGATAGGGCGTAACGGGCCTTGGGTTAGCGGGCTGTAAATGGGCTATATGCGAACATGCCATTAACAGGCTTTCCATGGGCCGGCCCGCCAACTTTTGACCAAGTCAAACGGGCCGGCCTTTTCACAGGAATGGGCCACTGTTGGGCCGTGCCACGTGTCGATGTATCATAGTCGCCTATCTGACCCACTGACGAGATGAAACGTGTTTTGTCCGACCAATAAGAATTTTACACGTGGAAATTTCCCATTGGTCGGGGCTATTAACGGGTTATCGGATCCAAAACCCGACCCGATAGCTTAACGGCATTCCGTTACGGTAGATGCCACGTGTCGGTCACCCTTGACAAAAGCACTTCTTGACCCGCGATTTATCGGCATGGAAGTGGACACTTCCGTGATGATAATTTTGGTAATGTCATGGAACACTTCTACGACAGCACAGGTATTACTATCTTGATTCTATCATAAATTTGTCATGGATGTACATGCATGACAAAAAACGCAACCTACTGTGACAAACACGTATCATCACGGAAGTGTATTTTTTTTGTAGTGGTGTCACACTATGTTATAACTGTTGCATGAATAATTGCATCCGGCATAATTATCCATCACCGATCCAATGCCTACGAGCTTTTCACATATTGTTCTCTGCTTAGTTACTTTTCCGTTGCCACTGTTACAATCACTACAAAACTGCTACCGTTACTTTTGCCACCATTACCGTTACTTCCATACTACTTTGCTACTAAATACTTTGTTGCAGATATTAAGTTATCCAGGTGCGGTTGAATTGACAACTCAACTGCTAATACTTGAGAATATTCTTTGGCTCTCCTTGTGTCGAATCAATAAATTTTGGTTGAATACTCTACCCTCGAAAACTGTTGCGATCCCCTATACTTGTGGGTTATCAACAGCCAGCGCAGCGTCATCAACCTTGACGTTTCTAATCTGATTCCCACCATCTGGCAAGATGCCAACCACACGCCACGGCCTAGGTACTTGTCAACTTTAAACCCGTCCAGCATCACCTACCCGATGTACTTCAAATATACTAACAGGTCATTGTTACCTTTATGCAGCTGGAAAAAACTACAAGGACGATGTTTCTTCTGGATCTAATAGCTTGGCCAACCAAGATCCTGGACTGAGGCATTTCTATGATCTTGTAAGTGCGTCTCTCACTCTCTCTCTTATATTGTTGTGTGCCTGCCAGCGTGCTTTGCTAGGATTTTCGACCAGTAATCCCTTTGTGCAGACAATGATTTCTACTACTGGCTGCTAAATTAGACATGTAGATGTCATACATGATACTACCTCGTACCTCCATTCCTAAATATAAGTCTTTCTAGAGATTCCACTATAGGCTACATACGGAACAAAATGAGTGAATCTACACTCAAAAATGCATCTATATACATCTGTATGTGGTCCGTACTGGAATCTCTACAAAGACATATATTTTGGAACAGAGGCAGTACATTACACAAAATCATAGGTGGCATGTAGGAATTCCAATGCACTACATTAGGCTCCCTTAGAGTTCCTGCTAGTCCAACACACAGAGTCATGGCTAGTTTATGCTACACACACAATCATTAATAGGTGGTTTAAATATGCGCAAGGGATATGCAATGCATTATCATGTAGAGATGTCTGAAATTAGCCGTGTCAACTTGCAGATAGGGTTACACAATGAAAAAGTACAAGATGTATGTGGTAATTTCATGCAACATCGCAAAAAAGGAGAGGTAGCGGTGAGCCTATACAGTGTGCTATGGTAGGTCACTCCTCCATTGCAGTCATCGTGACATCCTATTTGTATGTCAGTTCTATTGGCCAAGTTTCTTAGGGACAGTTATTACGAGTTATCCTAAGAAAATAAGCACCTGTGAATATAAGCTCCAGGTAATAAGCCAACGAGTTCTTTTCATTATCTTTCTTTTCAGCTTATCTTTGGTATGATCCGTGAAAAGTCTAGATTGCATTATATTTGTCATTTTGCTGCCCATATGAAAAATAATTTGACTTGCAAACATCACAAATTGAACCCAGTGCAGTAATTAATATGATAGGAAAATGGACCATCACTATTTGTTTGAAATGCAAATATAAAGATACCATCTACTTGGCACGATCTACTTTGGTCAATGTCTTCCATAGAGATCCCATTGCCTAATTTAAACGAAGAACGCATGCCCACATTTAAATGTAGACCAATTATTTATTGAAACTCGATGGTCCAAGTGGCTTGTTATTATGATATATCAGCACCAGCTGAAAGCATCATATAGCAGCATCAGCCCATAGAAACTCATTATACAGCAGCAGCAGTAGTGTGCAATTCATCATATACCAGCAGCAGCTCATAGCAATTCATCATATAGCAGCAGCAGGAGCAGCTCATAGCAATTCATCATATAGCAGCAGCAGAAGCATCTCATAGCAATTCATCATACAACAGCAGCAGGAGCAGCTTATAGCAACTCATCATATAGCAGTAGCAGTAGCTCATCGCAATTTATCATATAGCAGCAGCAACTGAAAGCAATTCATCATATAGCAGCAGCAGGAGCAGCTCATTGCAATGCATCATATGGCAGCAGGAGGAGCTACTCATAGCAATTCATCGTATAGTGGATCAGAATGAAAATTTGGCAAAAAATCAAAGGAGATCCTCACCTTGTTGGATGAGCTCATCCTTCAACAGCACCTCAAGGCCAGGGCCTGGGAGGAGGGGAGGGGGAATAAGGTGCCTTCTGCTATAGTGTGGCATCATACGTAGTTGTGCGGCGCCCGCCGGGGTAGTGCGTTGGACGGACCACAGTGGAGCAGCTGCTGGAGACCATGAGAATGAGGGGCGGCGCCAGAGGGAGGAGCAGCCAAGGATATTTGCCCCTACCTGGCGGCTATGTAGCCTAGATGGACAGAGCATCGCCGAGGACCAGGCTAGATGGGACCAGAGGCGACGGCTCGCTGGAGGAACCCTAGGGCCGTAGGCAGGGGATCGAAGTAGAGGGAAAGGGGAGAGGAGATGCAAGAGGGCAGGGCAATGGACACTTGTGTTGTTGTTTTTACTTGAGGGTCAGGTATGACGCGGGCGTGAGCAGTTGCATTTTGAGTGTAATATAGGTAGACAACAGAGTCATTTCACTATTCCCCTTCCCTTCAATTTTTAGTGCGCTTCTACCCGAAACACCCCCCTCCAAAGCGAAATAAGTTAAGCCCAAGCCCATAACTCAAAAATGACTTCTTTACATATTTTATGGCTTATTTTGACAATAAGCCCTAAAAAGGCGGAATCGAACTGGCCCTTAACCTGCAATTCAATTGTGCGTGCAATGATTAATCACTCCTGCCTGCTATAGTGTACATTTACGCATCATCATACATGGCATAACCTAATACATGTGCATTCCATTGTAGAATCTGGAATATGCAATGTTTATGTTAGTGCATACGTTGCACATGATATTTAAATGTCCCTTAAATCTGGTCAGTCAAGTGATGGTCTTTAAGCCTCCTTCTTTGCTTCTTTTCTTGATATGTAAGATTTGCTCACACATCTGTTCAATTGTTGTTTGCATCAGCCAGCCATACTAGGACTGTTTGCTTTGATTACTTGTTGTTCTTGACCTAACACTCTAACAGAGCTTGTCAACGATTTAAACACTAAGGCTGCTATAGTGGGGCCTTGTCTAACTCATAGGTGACATAAAGGTTTGGTTGTACACTAAAGTAGGCTCTCCAAGAGTACTTGGAGATCCAGTTCGAAGGTATGCCTAGTTTTTACATAGTGCAGACATAGTAAATGCTCATTTCTTTGTGTGAAAGTGCAAGAGATGTGGCAGGTTTCATTATGTGGTATTGTTTTGTTATAATCTCATCCTTTTGTGTTGTTCACAGACTGGAAAGTATGCATATTTATCTTCCAAGGAGACGAGTAACTAGTTTGTGTGACCTTGCAGAGGGGGTGCAATGAAGATAAGATTGAGGATTTCCAAGTACAAGATGTTAGGAAGGAGCCTTGCAAGAGAAGTAGGAGCTGCGATGAGCCTGTTCAACCAGTTAAGGTAAGTCACTGTATCCAACTCAACAGTTCAATTCCTTGTTTTTGCAGGCATAGTTAATTTGCTCTTTTCAATTGCTTTATTTGTCCTCAGTTAATGAGATGCCCAAATAATGATGCCTGATGTTGGGTACTTGTATAACTATTAGTTGACATAATTAAAGGCCTTACCATTTAATTACTCTGGCGAAGTGTGCCTGAAGCTTTGAAGTCTATTAACCAACTATTATTGCATGAGGCTCACAATCTAGTTTATACTAGGCTAATGATTGCATAGTTTTGCTTGCTGTAGTAGGTTTGTATGAATCCCTTTGCTGTTCATTATGCTCCCTAAGACTTTAATTGAGCTACAGAATGGCCAACTGCTTGCTTACTTATATGCAACGTATTGTCCAAATTTGGAACTTGTCTGGGTTTTGGATTGGGCCCCAACATCATGCTACTCTGGTGAGCTAAGAGAGATTTATGTATGCAGGCTGCACAGACTACCTTTTTTATAATTTTTAAAATATCACCTGTTATGCTTCATGACGTGTAACATTATTGTTAGTCCTGTTTTTTCATGTACAAAATAGTCTGTCTTGCTCGCTTCACTATTGTAACTATATTTTTGCCCTAGTCATGTGTACTTACAGAAACATTTCAGGATGAAGTGACATCAACACAAAGATCTGCGAGCAGTGCGGCCTGGTCGTTACCGAATGATTATGGATTGGAATTGGAATGTGCTGATGTTCTCGAGCATCAACTAGAGGTGGCAAGACAATGCGTACATGATTCTCAACGTACAATCAACAAGTTGAGACTGGACATGCAGGTATTAGATGCAGACAATGGGGTAACCACAAAGGAATTGGAGATTTTGCAGACTGAAATTTGTGCTATTTGAATCCGGCCAATCCTTTTTTGAACTTATTATAATTTAAATGGTAAGTTCTGTTGATGCGTGTCCATGATGTATGAGCTTTATTTGTCCAGTGTATATAATTTGTTGTTTGTGTATGCTTTATAATCACTGGTGCCGAACTATAATGCCCAGTGGGTATATTCGGCTGTAATTTATTTATTGTATAGTGTAGGATTATTCTATGTTTCTATGCTTTTCATTGTATAGTGTATGTTTTTTAGAGGCGATAGTATAGAGTAGGATATTTGTTGAATATGCTATATCGTTGAAACGGGGGCCAACACGCCCAAACATTTCCTGGACGCCATACAAATGAACAAACATGTGCAGTCAAAGTGGGCCGTAATTGGGCTGGTCAAAATAATATTAAGTGGATCCCAAATGGGCCCACCGTAACAACGGCTCTTAGCAGGCCGTCAACAGGCCTAAAGCTCGATAGGGCCATATAAATGGAAATGGCCTGCCAGCCTTTAGAGGGCCGAAATAAATGTCAATTTTGTCTCGGCCCTTTTACTTGACGGGCCAATAAGAGGCTGAAAGTGTTATGGGCCAAAGGAGGCCCAATTTGCAAACTAGTCTTTTAACTGGCCGAAAGTCGCGTTGGGCTGAAATGATGCCCTGCGGAACGTGGGCCCCTAATGGACCTAAAGTCAAAGGCCCAACTGTTGTGCGGGCCCTTAACAGGCCGAGAGACAAAATGGGCTAAGAGTTGGCCCATTTACCGAATGGGCCAAGGACATGCCTAAAGTCACAACGGGCTAGAATTGTCCCAACTGCAGAATGGGCCGAGGAAAGGCCGAAAGACATTCCGGGCCGTTAGCTGGAACAGATGATGGGCTGCTAACAGGCCAAAAGAAGCTCGGGCCGCAATTGGGCCCAAAAACGTAGTGGGCCGTTAACGGGCTTAAACTGACGATGGGCTGGAAATTGTCGAATCTAGAATGGGCCTTTGATTGGCCGATTTTGTGTAACTTGTATGGGCCGTACTTGTAAATGGGCCAGACTCAAGTAGGCCGCTAATGGGCTGGACCTCTTATTTTGACAGGCCCGGGCTTTTCACTGGAATGGGCCTCTGTTGGGTCGTGCCACGTGTCGACGTATCATAGGCACCTCCTGTCCAATTAGTGGATGACATCTGTCCGAACGTTGAGCCGACACGTGTATCCTCAGGCCAATGAGAATTTTACACATGGAAAATTCCCATCGGTCCGGGTTGTTAACAGGTTATCGGATCCAAAACAGGACCCGATAGCTTAACGGCGTCCCATTACAGTGGATGCCACGTGTCGGTCACCCTTGACGAAAGCACTTCTATGATGCGTGATTTATCGTCATGGAAGTGGACACTTCCGTGATGATAATTTGCGTAATGTCATGGAACACTTCTACGACGGCACAGGTATGACTATCCTGATTCTGTCATTAATTTGTCATGGATGTACATGCATGACAGAAAATGTGACCTACTATGACAAACACGTATCATCACGGAAGTGTCTTTTTTTTGTAGTGGGCAGGTGTGTCGTCGTGCCGAGGAGGTGTACGAAGACGAGTACTTCGCGAGGAAGGTCATAGGCATTGGGCGCCTTGTCACTGTATGGTGGTGGGCCGATAAGCTCCAGCTTGCCACCGACGAGGAGCTCCGGTAGGCGCCCAACAAAATGGCAAGATCATTCGCGCGCGTCCGCCAGCAAGAGGCAGATCGGTACGTCAAGCGTTGCAAGGCGAAGGAGGCGGAGTACTGCCTCCGCACTGGGAAGACGCCATGCACCAGGGAGCTGCTGGCGAGGGGCTGCCGGAATACTGGCCCTAGGAGGGATTATTAGTTTTAGTATTGTTCGTTTTCAATTTTATGCATTGTACCTAGTAGCTAAGTATCATCACGTATATGTGATGATATTATATATATATATTCTATGATGAAGTAATGAACAATTAATATATATATATATATATATTATGAATTCCATTTTCTATCTGTTTTTATACTAATTTGAATCTTGATGTTATCATCCACATATACAGAATGGAAAGCGTATATACACACATTGAAACAGAACATATAAGAACGGAAAACAGAGTACACACATTGAAACAGAGGAATAAACAAAGCAATACTATGATGGCTGTGAATACATAGATATCCATGTCGAAATGACTCAACAAAATAAAACGCCTCCATGAGACCATGACCATAAGCCCTTGCCTACGGTAGCTCTTGGCTCTGCCTGAACTCGTGGAGGCGTTCGTCCAAGCGGTCAACATGCTCGCGGTACATCTGGAGCGCGATCTTGAGCTCCAAGTTGGCTATTTCATCAGAGATCATCAGCTCGACGATGCGACAGCCATGTTCCTCTACTGCGCCCAGGTGGACACCTGGGCCAAGGAGGCGGTCGAGCCTATGGACCGGCGCGTTGGCATCCGGCGGGCCGCGGACAAGGTGAACGGCGGCACCATGCGAACGGCGCGGTGGGCGTCCGGTGCAAGTACGGTGTGGCCCGCCTTTGGTGCAAGTACGGCGGTGAGGTCCTCTGCCCACTCCTGGGGAGGAATGGGGGTACTGACGGGACATGTACCCAGTTGTGACGCTGTGACGACAGCAGGCAAGCGCCGATGGATCCGCTCTTGATATGCGGCACGCCGTGCCTCTTCCTCTGCAGTGCTCCAATGGTCTCATCGTGCGGCGAGCCATAGCCTATCGACACAGACGCGCCTAGCTTGCTATGCGGCGCGCCATCGATCATGTTGTGCGGCGAGCTGCAGCCTGTCGGCGCTGACATGCCTATCTTGATCCACAACGCTCCAGCACCATGCGCCAATGGTCTGCTCAACCCTGGCGATGACGCGCATCACAGCGTCGTCCATCGCGTTGCCGGGGAGCGCCTCGGCCTCGACGGGCCATGGCGCCTGCTCGTTTTCCTCGTCGGCGAGGTTGATGGCAGAGGCGGCGCTTTGGTGGGTTGGCATGCTTGGAAAAGGTGGATATGCTACAGGCTGCGCTTCTGGTCTCCGTGCGTCGCGCGCCGCCTAGGTTTATGCGCAATATCATGGGGTGGCGGGAAACATGTGAGGAAATGGTGGGAAACGGTGGCGTGTTCATAAAACGCCATCAATTAATGGAAACTTAGCATAGAAGGAACATCGAGCTAGCACAAGAAGTAGATGATGATCAGATGAATACAGACCACACCAGGGAACCCGTCGGTGATGAATTCATCAATCGCAGACGGTTGAATACTAGCAAGCGTTTGCCCACAACACACACGGCTTATTCCATCACAAACAGGTCGGATGGATCAACTGTATGCCACGTATCATACATTGTCAAAAAGTAATGTGGTAGACCTTCTTTAACATGTGTTAAAAAGTAAAAAAAATAAAAATAAAAAAACAAGGACCTCGAGGTTAATTTAACTACAGCTTCCCATCCAGTCACCCATCTGATGGCTGCTCCAGCCTGAGCACACTTAACTTGAGAGTTCTCTTACATGAGCTACTGGTGGAATAGCTAGTCCTTGCTGATATAGGATGCCACTTCGCGTCCTTATGGCGTATCCGGATGACCGCCCGTCTCCCAATGGCCAATAGATGTTGTGTAGATAGAGCACAGCACATACGTCTTATTAGAAGCAATTGTCTGTCTTATTATCGGTCTTCACACACATTTCTGATTACAGACCTGTTTGTCGCGTATCACACACATCTTGTTAAGTTGAACCATTTCTGTTCCCATGTCTCAACACACATAGTTCATCTGAATGGACCATTTGCTGTACATCGCACACACCTTCATCTGTCTGCCCGTTTCTTTTGTCCCTCCTCATCGCAATCGGTTGATTGAGCTGAACCATATGCCCTGCATCGCACATGCAACTAAACTCTGAACCGTGTTTGATGCATCCTCCATCACAAACGTTTTGCACCTTTTGACAGTTTTTTACACCACCATTTGCGATTATGGCATCGCACACAGTTTCGTTGAAGGGTCTCTGATCGTAGTATCGCGTTAGCAGCATCCTGCAGTAGTCGATGTATAAAGTGTAAACTAAGAACATGGTGTTTGAACTAGTTAGAGGCAATGCAAGCTAGAAACCATATGAAAGATGAAACCAATATCACTCTGCCAAATTAAAAGGGTGGCCTAACAAATATATTTGACCAAATTAGAAGCAATACATAGCAACAGGCTAGAAAAAATATGCAATATGCAACGAATAAAGGTGTCTCGTTGTAAGTGATTGATGCAGGATACATAAGAGAGGTAGTTTCATGTAAGAACATGGTTAACACATAGATGTAGTGTGTACCAAAAATAGGAAGCCATGTCATATTCACAGGTATAATGTGTAAACTAAGCAGATGCAATTTACCCTAATTAGAAGCATTACAAGCTAGACACCGTATGCAACATGCAACCACATATCACACTTCAAAGTTAGAGAAAGCACCTGCGATGGTGGTGTAGGGGAACTGCGGTCTTCAAGTACAGAGCTGCGTTCAATATCTTCATTTAGGCTTGCTATTTCTTTAGAATCATGTGGAGAGGATGAAACTACACTCTTTATAAGAGTAGCACGTCTCATACTAACCCACGGGCGTGACTATCTCATCATAAGCGATAGATGTAGGATACACAAGAACAGTAGTTTGATGTAAGAACATGGTGTGATAGGTAGATGTAGTATGTACCAAAAACAGGAAGGCTTGTCATATTCACATGTATAATGTGTAAGCTAAGGAGATGCAATTTAATAAATTAGGAGCAATACAAGCTAGGCACCATATGCAACATGCAACCAGATATCACACTGCCATGTTAGAGCAAGCACCTGGGGTTGTGGAGTAGGGGAGATGAGATTTGGAACTTGCACTGCAGTAGGAGTAGCAGGAGAATCTGCAAAGATCATCTGTTTCGGTTGCTCCAGTGGACCACCATCATTCCGTGCCTTCGTCCTTTTAGATTTTGCCTTGTCAAGTAAACACACAAGAAAAAGGAATGAAATCCGCACTTCCAAATTTGTTGATGCATGATACTGACAAACACAATTTTTATGTATGGGAGGATGGAATATGTACAAAAACGCTAAGCAAAAGGCATTTCAACAAATTGGAAGCAATGCAATCTAGACACCATATGAAAGATCCAACCAAAATCACTCTACCAAGTTAGATGTGTCTCATCATAAGTGGCACTTCAACAAATTAGAGGCAATACATGTTTGAAATGATATGCAAGATGCAACCAATATTACGCTTTCAACTTGAAGGTGTCTCTTCAGAAGTGATTGATGAGGGATACACAAGAAAAGTAGTTTGATGTAAGAACATGGTTAATAGAAAGACGTAGTATGTACCAAAAACAGGAAGGCATGTCATATTCACAGGTATAATGTCTTAACTAAGCAGATGCAATTTACCCTAATTAGAAGCATTACAAGGTAGACACTATATGCAACATGCAACCACATATCACACTGCCAACTAAGAGCAAGCACCTGCGATGGTGGTGTGGGGGAATTGTGGTTATCAACTAGAGAGCTACGTTGACTATCTTCATTTAGCCTTATTGTTTCTTGAGAATCATGTGGGGAGGATGACACTGCACTCTTTAAACGAGTAGCGCATCTCACATTAACCCACTGGGGTGACTGTCTCATCATAAGTGATTGATGAGGGATACAAAAGAGCATTAATTTGATGTACGAACATGGTTAATAGACATATGTAGTGTGTATCAAAAACAGGAAGGCATGTCATTATCAAAGGTATAACATGTAAAGTAAGCAGATTGGAATTTAACCAAATTGGAAGCAATACAAGCTAGACACCATATGCAACATGCAACCACATTTGATAGCGCAAAGTTAAAGCAAGCACATGGGATGGTTGTGTGTGGCAATTGAGATCACCAACTGCAGAGCTATGTTTACTGTCTCCATCTACTGACATTGCGCCCTTTAGAGCGCTGAAACGCTTAGTGCTTATCTTCGAATTACACTGGAGCGACTTCTATCTTTTCTTTTTTTGTATTCATCAACACTGCGTCAGAGTCTGAAATACCCATGCATAAAAAACAATAGTGTGCGTATGGGTGAAGTGTGTGCACAAGTAGTACAATGTAAAGGTAGCAGATAGCAGGTCGGTGAGAAATAAATGACGGGAGACGTATGATAGCTCTACAACATGCATGGCACACAAAATTACCAATCCCTCCGTTCCTAAATATAAGTCTTTGTAGAGATTTCGTTATGAACCATATACGAATGTATGTAGATGCGTTTTAGAGTGTAGATTCACTCATTTTGCTCCGTATGTAGTCCATAGTGGAATATTCAGAAAGACTTATATTTAGGAACGGAGGGAGTAGATTCTAGGATTTTGAAATATGAGCACATGGATGGATGGGAAATGCAGATGCTCCTCTAGCACACCACAAGGTGTGGTCCTATGAAAATAACAGTCGAATGAAAACAAATAGGTCAGTCCATTTTTTCTGCACCATCCGATGTACAAAGAACGGGCAGATCGCCTTCATCTACCTCCAGCCAATCAGTGTTATGATCTTCCTCGAAACGGTAGTGACCACCGGCCCAGTCCCCTGCCTCCGCCCTCCCCTCAACCTCACCGCACCGCCGTGCTTGGCACCGCCCCCCGGCCATCCCTTCAAGCCCCACCGACCTCCAGATCGGGCGCAAGCAGCTCCTGCGCCCCACCCTATGATATACACCGATGCGCCGCTTCCCGGCGAATAGGTGGACTAGGTGCTCCGCACGCCTAAGCGGGTGCTGCTTCTTTTAATTGCAATTCGACTGACCCTGAATTGAAATCGAGGCGGGCTACTAACCTCTAGCAAAGGTGAAATAGTAAATGGGAGGAAACCTTGTGCATTTAGTATCATTAAGAAGATGTAGTAAGAAGCACTCAACTAGTTTCTTTCGTGGTATAAATACGGTGTGAGCAGAGACGTAAGATTTGCACGAATAAGGGAAGAGGAGTACTTCTTTCTGCTGGCAGTGTTGTGTCCTCCTTCTATTTTTCCAACGATCTTCTTGTGGTTCGCTGGAAACGAGAAGTTGTGGAGGACGGTGGAGCCTTGGACAAACCCATGGCCAAGTTTTTGAGTGTGGTGCAGTGGCCGTCTGTCGGTGGCGGGGAACCAGATTCGAGGGGGCGAATGACAGTGTAGCGGGAACAGCTCCGGTGCAGTGGATAGTTGCGATAGTGGAGCAGCAGCGGTGAGGCGCAGGATGGCGTGGTCGAAGTGGTTCTGGTACGGCGCATGTCGGCGTCGGCGTCGTGCAGGCAGCTTTGCCTCGGCTTCAGCTGCTAAGTCTTTGAGGGCATTGCGACTGCGGTTGCGTTGGATGATGATGTCGGGGTACCGACTCCGGCGTGATGGAGGAGAGCGGCGGTGGATTTGGCATGATGGGATGGTGGACGGAGGAGGCTGGGGTTTCGCGGCTGGTGGAGAGGGCGTTTTGGTGCCCACGGAGTATGAATGGGGAAAGGAGGGAGGGGGAACTAAGGGGGAACAATGTTTCGGTTTGGAACGCGCTTGTTTGAAATTTGGGGAAAGTTACAAACTTTGCCCCCATCTAAAATTTTGGACATATTGCGGGTTGGGGTAGGACAGTAATCTCAGGTGTCCCAAATGGTGGGCAGGATAGATTTTGGCCGAGCGCATGGGTGTTTAAGCGCCCACGAAGTATGAATGCTTCTCGGAGGCGGTTGAGACTCGCGTCTTGGTGAAGTTACAAACCTATCCCGGTATAGACCTTTGGACATCGGGCCGATAGGCTACACGGGCCAGCGTCAGGAAAGTAATTTCCTACCACCAAACATTAGTCTCGCGCGGTTTCGGGTGACTAGAGGCTTATTTGGCGCTTCGTTCAATATTTGGGAGCAGAAGCATTAACGTTTTCGGTTCTCTTGAATTGAACTTTCAGGATTTGTCAAACTTCACAAATCTTTATTCTTGAAAATCCTAAAACTACGATTATTTTGGAATGGAGGGGGTACAATATTTGAATATACATTGTACATGAGTTAAAGAAAAATAACTTGTGTACAACGTCACACTAGTTTCTTTCTTTCCTATCAGATCGGTGGCTTGGATGAATGGTTGTGCTTTATTGATGGTGTGATATCTCATCTTTTATTGTTTGTGTCGCATCACATGTACTATCTTTTATGCACTGATTTGGATACCTCATTTTCCTCTAGCAAGGCAATGTGCTCGAGTGCAATGATCATAACAAGTGATTCTTCCATTCTCACTGCGTCCAACCTTGCTACTACCTTGCTGGGGTGGTGGCTGCTGCAACCGCTTGGGGAGCTAAAGACGAAAGGGTCGAGAGAAGCATCACAAGGTTAATAACTAACCCAAAAAAGGCAAATGACTTATGTTATTATTACTATTACCGTTCTTTGATCTTTCGTGCAACAAATTACATATGGTAGATCATCTAACCATGACTTGGTACAGATCAGACATCAGAAAGCATGCAAAATCGTATTATCGGATTTTGCACTAGAAGTATCGGCGGGTGAAGCCAAGATGAAAACAGTTGTAATCATCTGTGATACAAGGGGAAGTTGCCATGATATTCCTGGGATAACTATTGAATCGAAGAATGATAGTTAATTATACTCACAAAGAAAATGTAGAATCCTGATCCCTCTCACTCCGAGAAGGCCGGACGACCATCATTCTAATCATAATAAGTTCAACTTAATAATGGACCCTGGTATATATCTTTATTATTCAACTATATTTTGCCTTTCTTATGCTTCACTTCCTTCTCATGACTATGAAGGGATGCTCATCGGCGTTCCAATTTGTAGGTAGTTGGTGGTGGCCCACGAAAACTTAAAGCTTGTCTTTGTTTATTATTTGTACCCGCATTCTATAGTCAGTCCCTCGGCCTCCGCAAACCAGTTGCGTTGTTATATATGTTGTTGATCACAAATCCAATTACTAAGTGGTATTGTATGGAATTAAAGACTTTGAAACAACCTTTCTTTAAATGAAATCCATGTGAATTTCTAGAGGTGGTCTTCATTGATATGTCTAAATGATAAAACACACAACCACCATATATATGTGTGCACGCTGCACACAATCAAAGACATTATAAGAGACACCGTGTCTCATTAGATGTAGAGGCACACCATATACAACCAAACATATACTTGTGTCAATCTTGGAACGGAAACCTGGTGAGAGAAGCGGAACAACCAAGCTCCCACCGCTAGGCAACATACTCATTTTTATTCGTTTGACAATTATAGTTGATACATTATTGAAGTGTCCAATTACTAAATCTAGTGGATATGCTACTAACCAAGTGGTATTGACTTGAACTACATTGGTATTTCCTCACAGAGGAAGGGATGATGCAGCACAGCAACAGTGGGTATTTTCCTCAGTGATGACACCAAGGTTATCGAACCAGTAGGAGAACCACGCAACACCACATAAACAGCTCCTGCACAAAAAGAACAAGTACTTGCAACCCGACGTAAGAGAGGGGTTGTCAATCCCTCACGAGTAAAAAGGTAGATAAAATTGTAGTAGATTGGATAAATAGATAAATAGATCTCGCAGGAACGCGAGATAAAATAAATAGATAAAATTGCAGCAAGGTATTTTTGTATTTTTGGATTAATACATCTGAAAATAAAATCAAATAAAAATAGATCACGAAGGCAAATATAATAAATAAGAGACCCGGGGTCGTAGATTTCACTAGTGGCTTCTCTCGAGAAAAATAGCAAATGATGGGTAAACAAATTATTGTTGGGCAATTGATAGAACTTCAAATAATCATGACGATATCCAGGCAATGATCATTATATAGGCATCACGTCCAAGATTAGTAGACCGACTCCCGCCTCCATCTACTACTATTACTCCACACATCGACCGCTATCCAGCATGCATCTAGTGTATTAAGTTCATGGAAAAACGGAGTAATGCAATAAGAACGATGACATGATGTAGAAAAGATCTATTTATGTAGAAATAGACTCCATCTTGTTATCCTTAATAGCAACGATACATACGTGTCGGTTTCCCTTCTGTCACTGGGATCAAGCACCGTAAGATCGAACCCATCACAAAGCACCTCCTCCCATTGCAAGATAAATAGATCAAGTTGGCCAAACAAAATCCAAATATCAGAGAAGAAATACGAGGCTATAAGAAATCATGCATATAAGAGATCAAAGAAGACTCAGATAACTTTCATGGATAAAAACATAGATCTGATCATAAACTGAAAGTTCATCGGATCTGAACAAACACACAACAAGAAAGAGTTACATCATATGGATCTCCTCGAGACCATTTGTAACGCCCGGATAATTAAGCTATAGTAATCATCTACTAATGATGCCACGTCACCACGATTACTGTTGTTAAACTCTCGTTGATTCGAAAACGGTTCAAATTCAAATTTAAAACTTAAGTCAAAAATAAAAGTTCTTAGATGTTAAAACTAAAATGTGCGAACTGTGGCAAATAATTCATAAATATTGTTGGTGAAGAAGCCATATTTTTATAAAAGGTTTAAATGCCTTAAAATAATTAAAACAGTGACATTAATAATTAATTAAATGCCTTTTCTAAATTATAAATTAGCAAACTATTTTATTTGGGAGTAGAACTTTTCGTGGCAGAGGGTTGAACTAAAACATTAATTTAGGTGCTACTTTTCTATTTTAATAAACTAGGATAATGTGAAAAATAAAATAATGTAAATAAAACAGAAAAGTTAAAAACAAAATAAAAGCAAAAAGAAAAGCCCCCTCCCCCTCTGGGCCTTGGGCCAACTGGCCACTGGCCAGCCCACCAGCGCCGTGCCTCCCCCTCCCTATTCACAGGGGGGATCGGCAATGCTACATGCACGGGGTGATTACGGGGTTTTTACGGGATGGATCCACTTGGAAGTTTGTGATTGGTCATTTGGGAAAATTGGCCCCTCACCCTCCTGAAAATCAGGGGGGTGGCTGGTTTAGTTAGTTGGAAAGGCCCCGTAATTGCCCAGTAAAGGTCCATGAGTCTAGCATTTTTGCATGGCCGATGCCCGCCACGGCACCGATCGACGCTGTGGCGGCCATCCGCCGGCGAACCCCCGCCTACAAATAGGGCCAACCCCCTCCCGTCCCTGAACCCTAATCCCCTCTCCCTCCCTCATGCACCCCTCGCCCTTCCGCTCTAGATCCACTTCGGTCGTGCCCCGTCGTCGCCGTGGTCGCCGTCACCCCCGCTCCCTAGGACCTTGCCCGCCTGCTTCCCCGTTGTCGACCACGTCATTCATTGCTACCAGCTCGAGCAGGACGCCCCTGCGACGCCGACCCCGTCCCCGGCATCCTTCCTCGACGGCTCCGTCGAGCCTCGCCGACCCCGATCCCCTATAAACGGGGTGAGACCCCGAACCACTCCCCTTCTCCCCAACTGTGTCGTGCACTGTAGCCTCCATCGCCATTGTTCCCGAACTCCTGTCGCCGTACATTGTTGTTGTTTCTGCCCGCGTCGTGCTTCCCCCAGCCTCGCCCGCATGCGCATGGCCGCACTAACGGCGCCATGGCCACGCTCCCGCAGCTGCCTAGCCGCGCGTTAGTGTGCACCCGCTACCACCCTGCATGCCTCACCCGTGAGCTCCGTTGGATGGGGTCGCACCTGCGCGTGCCCCTGCGGTCCCGTACGCGCTTGCGCACCTCCACCCGTGCCTCACCCCGGTCGCCCCTGGGCGCCACACCCATGCGCCGCTGCCGCCGTTGCTGCTAGCAGTTGCCGCTACTTCTTGCTCGCCTTGCTGCTGCTGCTATTTCTGCTATCGTGCTGCTGCTCCTGCTAAGTGCTACTGAACTGCTGCTACTGCCTGCTGCTACCTCGAACATCGCTGCCGCTGCTAATGGATGCTTTGCTGCTGCTGCTCCTCCTAACTATCGCTGATGTGTTGTTGCTGCTTGCCGCGCACTGATGCTGTCGTGTTACTCCTGCTGCTTGCTGCTTGCTCCCGCTGCCTAGAGCCGCTGCCGCTAGATTGTTGTGCTACTACTCCTCAATGCTATTGCTACTAGCTGTTGCTCAATTGTCGCCGGATGTTGTATGCGTGTGTGCTTGTGGCCGGCTAGGCCACACTGTCCAATGTGGTCGGCCCTTGTTTAATTAGACTAGATTAATTTGCGTTAATTTAGTGCTAATTTAGTTTAGTACTAGAAAATAATATGTGAGCCACCCCTCATGATTACCTCAAATTAATTGACTTAATAAAATGAGATGACGGGGCCCCACCCCCTGTTGACTGGTCAACTGGGACCCCCTGGACCCACAGGTCACCCTCTGGTACACTTCTGTGTACGTAGAGCTGGGTACCCATAGCATTTAACCTGTATTTTCGAATCGAAAGGAATTTCAAAATATTATTTAATCTTTGAAAAATCATATAAAATAATCTGTAACTCGGATGAAAAAGTTATATACATGAAAGTTCCTCAGAAAAATATGACGAATCCGAATATGCCCCCTGTTCATCTGGCGCATGCCCCTATCATAGCGAACAAGCAACCGTCCCCCTCCGTTTCATCTGTCCGAAAATGCCAAACTTCAGGAAAACTTTCCCGGATGTTTCCCCCTTCGCCGGTATTGTGTAGCATTGCGTTAGAACGCCTCTAGCACCACATATCGTCATGTCATGCTTAGTAGTGCATCTATGTGCTTTGTATTTACTATTTCTTCCCCCTCTTCTCTCCGGTAGACCCCGAGACCGCTGTTGATGCCCCTGTGATTAACTACGTCGACGACGACCCTCCTTTTGTTTCAGCAGAGCTTCCAGGCAAGCCCCCCCCCCTTTGATCATCCCGATATCGCCCCTTCCATTCTCTCATGCTTGCATTAGATTTTGCTACTATATTTGATTGCTCCTATTCTGATGCCTAGCCTGCTTTTGTACCTGCTATTGTTACCTACCTGCTTACCCTAAACTACTTATTATAGGTTGGTTAGTGATCCATTAGTGACCCCCACCTTGTCCTTGTTGCCCCTGCTTCATCATCAACGACTCGATCAACATGATCGATGACTAGAGACCGACACAGCACCTCACCCCCCTTTAGTTGTACGACTCTGCATAGTTACTATCGAGTGACGAGGGTGATACCTCGTAACGCACTCTTGATGATAACTCTGTAGTGTAGCTTTTCGATGGTGGTCAACAAGGGTGATTCCTCCTTCACCATTCCCGATATGGCTCTGTCATGCAACACCTCAAGTGTGAACCTCGAGGGTGGTTCCTCATACGTTCACCTTGATGATTACATCGAGTGGAATCCACCGAGGGTGATTGCTCGGGATTCCCCCTTAATATTTGGACACACGGTTACCTCAACTTTACTTGAGGCCTTTGTGAAAGTCGGGCGGGCCCGAAGAGTACCCGAGGAGTTATGGTGGTGGCTGGCTGTTTAGCGGTATCACCCAGGGGGTGATAGTTCCGGACTTGTCCCGACAGCCGTCACTTCTTTTAATAATGCACTAACAGGTTTGGGTATTTGTTCTGAGTTGGCCTCTGGCCTTTATGCACTAAGCACCATGCGGGAATAGTTATCGGCCTCGACGACGTAGTATCAGCCGAAGCTTTGTCACACGTCCAGTTCAACATTGCGGCACGGTTGAATCGCGTTGGCCATCTGATGCGGTGCTGGTATTCACCCTGCGTGTAATGACCCGGAGTGCAACGGGCGATGGGACCAGACCCCGGAGTGCTTAGGATGTAGACCGGCGGGGACCTCTTTGCTGAGCCTTGGTAGGGCTATGACATGTTGATCTTCCGAGGCCGGGCATTAACCCAGAAAAGTGTGTCCGGCCAGAGTCATCAAGTGTGTTGGGTAACATGGTGCACCCCTGCAGGGAAGATTACCTATTATTAGCCGTGTCCACGGTAACAGGCGTTCAGACTTATATCCTGATCTTTTATAACTAGAAATGGATACTTGAGATATGTGGCCCTGGGATTGCTTTCTCGTAGGGAGTCGAGGAAGGATCTCCAGGCATTGATACTACAACATGTTTGTTAATTATAAACTGATATTCTTTACTCTTCTACATGCTGCAAGATGCTTGGAGCTGCTTGAAGATGCTAGTCTTCGATAGGCTAGGCCTTCCCCTCTATTCTGGCATTCTGCAGTTCAGTCCACAGATACAAACCTTCCATTTCATACCAATGCATACTTCACTACTAGGAAAAGGGCTATAGATGGAATTGACACTAATGGCGCACCAAACATGTGGTGCGCCATTACTATATACTAATGGCGCACCATGTGTTGGTGCGCCATTAGTGTCCAAATACTAATGGCGCACCACATCCACGGTGCGCCATTAGTAAAAATATTTTTTTTAAATTTTGTTCAAAACTACTAATGGCGCACCGTGGGAGTGGTGCGCCATTACTAGTTGAACTAGTAATGGCGCACCACTCCC
>NC_057809.1:576692843-576693806 GCF_018294505.1 Triticum aestivum | reverse complement strand
ACGGTGCGCCATTAGTAAAACAAAATTAAAACTTTTTTTTGAATTTTTTTCAAAACTACTAATGGCGCACCGTGGGTGTGGTGCGCCATTACTAGTTAAACTAGTAATGGCGCACCATGCCACGGTGCGCCATTAGTAACCTTGGCCACCACTTCCACCGAATGCACCCCCCCCCCCGGTGGATCGCCTTTTCAGTTTTAAAAAAAATAAAAGAAAATGATAAAAATGTCAAAAAAATAAAAGAAAATAAGTTTCCCATGTGATATGTGGCCTAGTTGTTGGGAAAATTTGCAAATATGAATTTTGACTTCATTTGCAAAATCTCGCGAGAATTTGTAAAAATGGGCATAACTTTTGCATACTAACTCGGATGAAAAAGTTTTTATATGAAAAATCATCTACTCGAAAAGTTACATCCAAATTTAACGGGGGGAACCCCGTTAAACATTTTCAAAATCCTCAAAAACCTAACAGAAAAAAAGATACGGGGCTTTTAAGATCTGGAGAGGCAAAAAAATCAAAAAAATTCAAACTTACTAATGGCGCACCTACCCATGGTCCGCCATTACTATCTTCCCGCCTTCAAAATTCAAAATAAGTCAAAAAAATAAAAAAAAAGTTACTAATGGCGCACCTGACCATGGTGCGCCATTAGTATCTTCCCTCCTTCAAAATTCAAAATAAGTCAAAAAAATAAAAAAACAATTACTAATGGCGCACCTGCCCGTGGTGCGCCATTAGTATCTTCCCGCCTTCAAAATTCAAAATAAATCAAAAAAATAAAAAAAATTACTAATGGCGCACCTGCCCGCGGTGCGCCATTAGTATGCCGTATATATGGCTGGTCCTCTCCTCCTCTCTTCATTTCATCTTCCCTTCTCTCCTCCACCATACTTCTCCTCTCCGGTGACCTCCTCCTCCTCTCCGGCGACCTCCTCCTCCCTCCTCCCTCCTCCCTCCTCC
>NC_057809.1:576667036-576691465 GCF_018294505.1 Triticum aestivum | reverse complement strand
GCCATTAGTATACCAGATACTAATGGCGCACCACTGGTGCGCCATTAGTAAAAATTACTAATGGCGTGCTAGTAATGGCGCACCGGTGATGCGCCATTAATGGCAAAATTAGGTGCGCCATTAGTAGCGGTTTTTCTAGTAGTGCTTAGTATAGATCTGATGCTTGCGAGTACTTTGGATGAGTACTCATGGTTGCTTTGCTACCCCTTTCTCCCTTTCTTTCTTATTTCCTGTTGTTTCAACCAGTTGGTGGATGCCTGGAGCCAGATGCCACCGCCGACGGATACTACTACATGGAGACCGTCGACGACCAGGAGTACTTAGGAGGTCCCAGGCAGGAGGCCTTGCCTCTTCGATCATTGTTGTTTTGTGCTTGCCTACTTAAGGCAATCTTGTTTAACTTATGTCTATACTCAGATATTGTTGAAGGAAATATGCCCTAGAGGCAATAATAAAGTTATTATTTATTTCCTTATATCATGATAAATGTTTATTATTCATGCTAGAATTGTATTAACCGGAAACATAATAATTGTGTGAATACATAGACAAACTAAACGTCACTAGTATGCCTCTACTTGACTAGCTCGTTAATCGAAGATGGTTATGTTTCATAACCATAGACATGTGTTGTCATTTGATTAACGGGATCACATCATTAGGAGAATGATGTGATTGACATGACCCATTCCATTAGCTTAGCACCCGATCGTTTAGTATGTTGCTATTCTTTCTTCATGACCTATACATGTTCCTATGACTATGAGATTATGCAACTCCCATTTGCTGGAGGAACACTTTGTGTGCTACCAAACATCACAACGTAACTGGGTGATTATAAAGGAGCTCTACAGGTGTCTCGAAAGGTACATGTTGGGTTGGCGTATTTTGAGATTAGGATTTGTCACTCCGATTGTCGGAGAGGTATCTCTGGGCCCTCTCGGTAATGCACATCACATAAGCCTTGCAAGCATTGCAACTAATGAGTTAGTTGACAGATGATCTATTACGAAACGAGTAAAGAGACTTGCCAGTAACGAGATTGAACTAGGTATTGAGATACCGATGATCGAATCTCGGGCAAGTAACATACCGATGACAAAGGGAACAACATATGTTGTTATGCGGTCTGACCGATAAAGATCTTCGCAGAATATGTAGGAGCCAATATGAGCATCTAGGTTCCGCTATTAGTTATTGACCAGAGACGTGTCTCGGTCATGTCTACATTGTTCTCGAACCCGTAGGGTCCGCACGCTTAACGTTACGATGACAGTTTCATTATGAGTTTATATATTTTGATGTACCAAAGTTTTTTCGGAGTCCCGGATGTGATCACGGACATGACGAGGAGTCTCGAAATGGTCGAGACATAAAGATTGATATATTGGACGGCTATATTCGGACACCGGAAGTGTTCCGGAGAAGTTTCGGATAAAACCGGAGTACTAGGGGGTTACCGGAACCCCCCCGGGGGGTTAATGGGCCTCATGGGCCCAAAGTGGAGAAGAGGAGGGGCGGCCAGGGTAGGCCGCGCGCCCCCTCCCCCTCTAGTCCGAATTGGACAAGGAGGGGGGCGGCGCCCCCCTTTCCTTCCTCCCCTCTCTCCCTTCCTTCCCCCTCTCCTAGTTGGACAAGGAAAAGGAGGGAGTCCTACTCCCGGTAGGAGTAGGACTCCTCCCTGGCGTGCCTCCTCCTGGCCGGCCGCCCCTCCCCCTTGCTCCTTTATATACGGGGGTAGGGGGGCACCTCTAGACACACAAGTTGATCTTCGTGATCATTCTCTTAGCCGTGTGCGGTGCCCCCCTCCACCATAATCCTCGATAATATGTAGCGGTGCTTAGGCGAAGCCCTGCGACGGTAGAACATCAAGATCGTCACCACGCCATCGTGCTGACGGAACTCTTCCCCGACACTTTGCTGGATCGGAGTCCAGGGATCGTCATCGAGCTGAACGTGTGCTAGAACTCGGAGGTGCCGTAGTTTCGGTGCTTGATCGGTCGGGTCGCGAAGACGTACGACTACATCTACCGCGTTGTCATAACGCTTCCACTTTCGGTCTACGAGGGTACATGGACAACTCTCTCCCCTCTTGTGGCTATACATCACCATGATCTTGCGTGTGCGTAGAAATTTTTTGAAATTAATACGTTCCCCAATAGTGGCATCCGAGCCTAGGTTTTATGTGTTGATGTTATATGCACGAGTAGAACACAAGTGAGTTGTGGGTGATATAAGTCATACTGCTTACCAACATGTCATACTTTGGTTCGGCGGTATTGTTGGAGGAAGCGGCCCGGACCGACATTACGCGTACGCTTACGCGAGACTGGTTCTACCGACGTGCTTTGCACACAGGTGGCTGGCGGGTGTCAGTTTCTCCAACTTTAGTTGAACCGAGTGTAGCTACGCCCGGTCCTTGCGAAGGTTAAAACAGCACCAACTTGACAAACTATCGTTGTGGTTTTGATGAGTAGGTAAGATTGGTTCTTGCTTAAGCCCGTAGCAGCCATGTAAAACTTGCAACAAACAAAGTAGAGGACATCTAACTTGTTTTTGCAGGGTATGTTGTGATGTGATATGGTCAAGACATGATGCTAAATTTTATTGTATGAGATGATCATGTTTTGTAACCGAGTTATCGGCAACTGGCAGGAGCCATATGGTTGTCGCTTTATTGTATGCAATGCAATCACCCTGTAATGCTTTACTTTATCACTAAGCGGTAGCGATAGTCGTAGAAGCATAAGATTGGCGAGATGACAATGATGCTACGATATAGATCAAGGTGTCGCACTAGTGACGATGGTGATCATGACGGTGCTTCGAAGATGGAGATCACAAGCACAAGATGATGATGGCCATATCATATCACTTATATTGATTGCATGTGATGTTTATCTTTTATGCATCTTATCTTGCTTTGATTGACGGTAGCATTATAAGATGATCCCTCACTAAATTATCATAGTAAAAGTCTTCTCCCTGAGTATGCACCGTTGCGAAAGTTCTTCGTGCTGAGACACCACGTGATGATCGGGTGTGATAGGCTCTACGTTCAAATACAATGGGTGCAAAACAGTTGCACACGCAGAAGACTCAGGTTTAACTTGACGAGCCTAGCATATAACAGATATGGCCTCGGAACACGAAGACCGAAAGGTCGAGCGTGAATCATATAGTAGATATGATCAACATAGTGATGTTCACCATTGAAACTACTCCATCTCACGTGATGATCGGACATGGTTTAGTTGATTTGGATCACGTGATCACTTAGAGGATTAGAGGGATGTCTATCTAAGTGGGAGTTCTTTAGTAATATGATTAATTGAACTTAAATTTATCATGAACTTAGTACCTGATAGTATCTTGCTTGTTTATGTTTGATTTTAGATAGATGGCATGTGTTGTTGTTTTGTTGAATTTTAACACGTTCCTTGAGAAAGCAAAGTTGAAAGATGATGGTAGCAATTACACGGACTGGGTCCGTAACTTGAGGATTATCCTCATTGCTGCACAGAAGAATTACGTCCTGGAAGCACCGCTGGGTGCCAGGCCTGCTGCTGATGCAACTGACGACGTTAAGAACGTCTGGCAGAGCAAAACTGATGACTACTCGATAGTTCAATGTGCCATGCTTTACGGCTTAGAATCGGGTCTTCAACGACGTTTTGAACGTCATGGAGCATATGAGATGTTCCAGGAGTTGAAGTTAATATTTCAAGCAAATGCCTAGATTGAGAGATATGAAGTCTCCAATAAGTTCTATAGCTGCAAGATGGAGGAGAACAGTTCTGTCAGTGAGCATATACTCAAAATGTCTGGGTATAATAATCACTTGATTCAATTGGGAGTTAATCTTCCAGATGATTGCGTCATTGACAGAATTCTCCAATCACTTCCACCTAGCTACAAGAGCTTCGTGATGAACTATAATATGCAAGGGATGGATAAGACAATTCCCGAGCTCTTCGCAATGCTGAAAGCTGCGGAGGTAGAAATCAAGAAGGAGCATCAAGTGTTGATGGTCAACAAGACCACTAGTTTCAAGAAAAAGAGCAAAGGGAAGAAGAAGGGGAACTTCAAGAAGAACAGCAAGCAAGTTGCTGCTCAGGAGAAGAAACCCAAATTTGGACCTAAGCCTGAAACTGAGTGCTTCTACTGCAAGCAGACAGGTCACTGGAAGCGGAACTGCCCCAAGTATTTGGCGGATAAGAAGGATGGCAAGGTGAACAAAGGTATATATGATATACATATTATTGATGTGTACCTTACTAATGCTCGCAGTAGCACCTGGTTATTGATACTGGTTCTGTTGCTAATATTTGCAACTCGAAACAGGGACTACGGATTAAGTGAAGATTGGCTAAGGACGAGGTGACGATGCGCGTGGGAAATGGTTCCAAAGTCGATGTGATCGCAGTCGGCACGCTACCTCTACATCTACCTTCGGGATTAGTATTAGACCTAAATAATTGTTATTTGGTGCCAGCATTGAGCATGAACATTATCTCTGGATCTTGTTTGATGCGAGACGGTTATTCATTTAAATCAGAGAATAATGGTTGTTCTATTTATATGAGTAATATCTTTTATGGTCATGCACCCTTGAAGAGTGGTCTATTCTTATTAAATCTCGATAGTAGTGACACACATATTCATAATGTTGAAGCCAAAAGATGCATAGTTGATAATGATAGTGCAAGTTATTTGTGGCACTGCCGTTTGGGTCATATCGGTGTAAAGCGCGTGAAGAAACTCCATACTGATGGGCTTTTGGAACCACATGATTATGAATCACTTGGTACTTGTGAACCGTGCCTTATGGGCAAGATGACCAAAACGCTGTTCTCCGGTACTATGGAGAGAGCAACAGATTTGTTGGAAATCATACATACAGATGTATGCGGTCCGATGAATGTTGAGGCTCGTGGCGGATATCGTTATTTTCTCACCTTCACAGATGACTTAAGCAGATATGGATATATCTACTTAACGAAACATAAGTCTGAAACATTTGAAAAGTTCAAAGAATTTCAGAGTGAAGTTGAAAATCATCGTAACAAGAAAATAAAGTTTCTATGATCTGATCGTGGAGGAGAATATTTGAGTTATGAGTTTGGTGTACATTTGAAACAATGCGGAATAGTTTCACAAATAACGCCACCCGGAACACCACAGCGTAATGGTGTGTTCGAACGTCGTAATCGTACTTTACTAGATATGGTGTGATCTATGATGTCTCTTACTGATTTACCGCTATCATTTTGGGGTTATGCTTTAGAGACGGCCACATTCACGTTAAATAGGGCACCATCGAAATCCGTTGAGACGACGCCTTATGAACTATGGTTTGGCAAGAAACCAAAGTTGTCATTTCTTAAAATTTGGGGCTGCGATGCTTATGTGCAAAAGCTTCAACCTGATAAGCTCGAACCTAAATCGGAGAAATATGTCTTCATAGGATATCCAAAGGAAACTATTGGATACACCTTCTATCACAGATCCGAAGGAAAGACTTTTGTTGCTAAATTCGGAAACTTTCTAGAAAAGGAGTTTCTCTCGAAAGAAGTGAGTGGGAGGAAAGTAGAACTTGATGAGGTAATTGTACCTGCTCCCTTATTGGAAAGTAGTACATCACAGACACCGGTTTCTGTGACACCTACACCAATTAGTGAGGAAGCTAATGATGATGATCATGAAACTTCAGAACAAGTTACTACTGAACCTCGTAGATCAACCAGAGTAAGATCCGCACTAGAGTGGTACGGTAATCCTGTTCTGGAAGTCATGCTACTAGATCATGATGAACCTACGAACTATGAAGAAGCGATGGTGAGCCCAGATTCCGCAAAATGGCTTGAAGCCATGAAATCTGAGATGGGATCCATGTATGAGAACAAAGTGTGGACTTTGGTTGACTTGCCCAATGATCGGCAAGCAATTGAGAATAAATGGATCTTCAAGAAGAAGACTGACACTGACGGTAATGTTACTGTCTACAAAGCTCGACTTGTCGCAAAAGGTTTTCGACAAGTTCAAGGGATTGACTACGATGAGACCTTCTCACCCGTAGCGATGCTTAAGTCTGTCCGAATCATGTTAGCAATTGCCGCATTTTATGATTATGAAATTTGGCAGATGGATGTCAAAACTGCATTCCTGAATGGATTTCTGGAAGAAGAGTTGTATATGATGCAGCCGGAAGGTTTTGTCGATCCAAAAGGAGCTAACAAAGTGTGCAAGGGCCAGCGATCCATTTATGGACTAGTGCAAGCCTCTCGGAGTTGGAATAAATGCTTTGATAGTGTGATCAAAGCATTTGGGTTTGTACAGACTTTTGGAGAAGCCTGTATTTACAAGAAAGTGAGTGGGAGCTCTGTAGCATTTCTGATATTGTATGTAGATGACATATTACTAATCGGAAATGATATAGAATTTTTGGTTAGCATAAAGGGATACTTGAATAAGAGTTTTTCAATGAAAGACCTCGGTGAAGCTGCTTACATATTGGGCATTAAGATCTATAGAGATAGATCAAGACGCTTAATTGGACTTTCACAAAGCACATACCTTGACAAAGTTTTGAAGAAGTTCAAAATGGATCAAGAAAAGAAATGATTTTTGCCTGTGTTACAAGGTGTGAAATTGAGTAAGACTCAATGCCCGACCACTGCAGAAGATAGAGAGAAAATGAAAGATGTTCCTATGCTTTAGCCATAGGCTCTATCATGTATGCAATGCTGTGTACCAGACCTGATGTGTGTCTTGCTATAAGTCTAGCAGGGAGGTACCAAAGTAATCCAAGAGTGGATCACTGGACAGCGGTCAAGAACATCCTGAAATACCTGAAAAGGACTAAGGATATGTTTCTCGTATATGGAGGTGACAAAGAGCTCATCGTAAATGGTTACGTTGATGCAAGCTTTGACACTGATCCGGACGATTCTAAATCGCAAACCGGATACGTGTTTACATTAAACGGTGGAGCTGTCAGTTGGTGCAGTTCTAAACAAAGTGTTGTGGTGGGATCTACATGTGAAGAGGAGTACATAGCTGCTTCGGAAGCAGCAAACGAAGGAGTCTGGATGAAGGAGTTCATATCCGATCTAGGTGTCATACCTAGTGCATCGGGTCCAATGAAAATCTTTTGTGACAATACTGGTGCAATTGCCTTGGCAAAGGAATCCAGATTTCACAAGAGAACCAAGCACATCAAGAGACGCTTCAATTCCATCCGGGATCTAGTCCAGGTGGGAGACATAGAGATTTGCAAGATACATACGGATCTGAATGTAGCAGACCCGTTGACTAAGCCTCTTCCACGAGCAAAACATGATCAGCACCAAAGCTCCATGGGTGTTAGAATCATTACTGTGTAATCTAGATTATTGACTCTAGTGAAGTGGTAGACTGAAGGAAATATGCCCTAGAGGCAATAATAAAGTTATTATTTATTTCCTTATATCATGATAAATGTTTATTATTCATGCTAGAATTGTATTAACCGGAAACATAATACTTGTGTGAATACATAGACAAACTAAATGTCACTAGTATGCCTCTACTTGACTAGCTCGTTAGTCGAAGATGTTTATGTTTCCTAACCATAGACATGTGTTGTCATTTGATTAACGGGATCACATCATTAGGAGAATAATGTGATTGACATGACCCATTCCATTAGCTTAGCACCCGATCGTTTAGTATGTTGCTATTATTTCTTCATGACTTATACATGTTCCTATGACTATGAGATTATGCAACTCCCGTTTGCTAGAGGAACACTTTGTGTGCTACCAAACATCACAACGTAATTGGGTAATTATAAAGGAGCTCTACAGGTGTCTCCAAAGGTACATGTTGGGTTGGCGTATTTCGAGATTAGGATTTGTCACTCCGATTGTCGGAGAGGTATCTCTGGGCCCTCTCGGTAATACACATCACATAAGCCTTGCAAGCATTGCAACTAATGAGTTAGTTGCAAGATGATGTATTACGGAATGATTAAAGAGACTTGCCGGTAATGAGATTGAACTAGGTATTGAGATACCGACGATCGAATCTCGGGCAAGTAACATACCGATGAGAAAGGGAACAACGTATGTTGTTATGCGGTCTAACCGATAAAGATCTTCGTAGAATATGTAGGAGCCAATATGAGCATCCAGGTTCCGCTATTGGTTATTGACCAGAGACATGTCTTCGTCATGTCTACATTGTTCTCGAACCCGTAGGGTCCGCACGCTTAACGTTACGATGACACTTTCATTATGAGTTTATATATTTTGATGTACCAAAGTTTGTTCGGAGTCCCGGATGTGATCACTGACATGACGAGAAGTCTTGAAATGGTCGAGACATAAAGATTGATATATTGGACGGCTATATTCGGACACCAGAAGTGTTCCTGAGAAGTTTCGGATAAAACTGGAGTACCGGGGGATTACCGGAACCCCCCGGGGTTTAATGGGCCTCATGGGCCCAAAGTGGAGAAGAGGAGGGGCGGCCAGGGCAGGCCGCGCGCCCCCTTCCCCTCTAGTCTGAATTGGACAAGGAGGGGGGCGGCGCCCCCCTTTCCTTCCTCTCCTCTCTTCCTTCCTTCCCCCTCTCCTAGTTGGACAAGGAAAAGGAGGGAGTCCTACTCCCGGTAGGAGTAGGACTCCTCCCTGGCGCGCCTCCTCCTGGCCGGCCGCCCCTCCCCCTTGATCCTTTATATACGGGGGCAGGGGGCACCTCTAGACACACAAGTGGATCTTCATGATCGTTCTCTTAGCCGTGTGCGGTGCCCCCCTCCACCATAATCCTCGATAATATTGTAGCGGTGCTTAGGCGAAGCCCTGCGACGGTAGAACATCAAGATCGTCACCACGCCGTCGTGCCGATGGAACTCTGACACTTTACTGGATCGAAGTCCGGGGATCGTCATCGAGCTGAACGTGTGCTAGAACTCGGAGGTGTCGCAGTTTCGGTGCTTGATCGGTCGGGTCGCGAGAACGTACGACTACATCAACCGCGTTGTCATAACGCTTCCGCTTTTGGTCTACGAGGGTACGTGGAAAACACTCTCCCCTCTTGTTGCTATACATCACCATGATCTTGCGTGTGCATAGGAATTTTTTTGAAATTACTACGTTCCCCAACAATTGTTGCTTCCGCTGACTCGCTTATGTCTCGAGCTATGTATTCGAGCCCTCGAGGCCCCTGGCTTGTAATATAAAGCTTGTATTATTTTAATTGTGTCTAGAGTTGTGTTGTGATATCTTCCCGTGAGTCACTGTTCTTGATCGTACACGTTTGCATGTATGATCAGTGTATGATTTAATTGGGGGCGTCACACCATTGTATTGAGAATCAAAAGAGAGAGAGGAAGCCATCTAGCTACTAACAACGGACCCGTAGGTCTGCAATGAACTACCCACGCATCATCAGAGAGGCACCAACGAGGATGATGAACCCTGATAACCCACAAGTGTAGGGGATCGCAACAGCTTTTGAGGGTAGAGTATTCAACCCAAATTTATTGATTCGACACAAGGGGAGCCAAAGAATATTCTCAAGTATTAGCAGCTGAGTTGTCAATTCAACCACACCTGGATAACTTAATATCTGTAGCAAAGTGTTTAGTAGCAAAGTAATATGATAGTAGTGGTAACGGTAATAAAAGAGTAATGAAAGCAAAAGTAATATTTTTTGGTGTTTTGTAGTGATTGTAACAGTAGAAACAGGAAAGTAAATAAGCGTAAACCAGTAGATGGAATGCTCATAGGCATTGGACCGGTGATGGATAATTATGTCGGATGTGGTTCATCATGTAACCGTCATAACAAAGGGTGACACAGAACTAGCTCCAATTCATCAATGTAATGTAGGCATGTATTCCGAATATAGTCATACGTGCTTATGGAAAGAACTTGCATGACATCTTTTGTCCTACCCTCCCGTGGCAGCGGGGTCCTAACAGAAACTAAGGGATATTAAGGCTTCCTTTTAATAGAGAACCGGAAGAAAGCATTAGCACATAGTGAATACATGAACTCCTCAAACTATGGTCATCACCGGGAGTGGTCCCGATTATTGTCACTTCGGGGTTGCCGGATCATAACACATAGTAGGTGACTATAGACTTGCAAGATAGGATCAAGAACTCACATATATTCATGAAAACATAATAGGTTCAGATCTGAAATCATGCCACTCGGGCCCTAGTGACAAGCATTAAGCATAGCAAAGTCATAGCAACATCAATCTCAGAACATAGTGGATACTAGGGATCAAACCCTAACAAGACTAACTCGATTACATGATAGATCTCATCCAACCCATCACCGTCCAGCAAGCCTACGATGTAATTACTCACGCACGGCGGTGAGCATCATGAAATTGGTGGTGGAGGATGGTTGATGATGACGACGGCGATGAAGCCCCCTCTCCGAAGCCCCGAACGGACTCCAGATCAGCCCTTCCGAGAGGTTTTAGGGCTTGGTGGCGGCTCCGTATCGTAAAGTGCGATGATTTCTTCTCCTTTATTTTTTTTCTCTGAAAGCAAATATATAGAGTTTTTGTTGGCGTCGGAGGAGCTCCAGGGGCCCCCCAAGGTAGGGGGCGCGCCCTAGGGGGCGATGCTCCCCACCCTCGTGGACAGGGTGTGGGCCTCCTGGTCTTCATCTTTGGCAAGGATATTTTATTTTTTTAACTACATGTTCCATGGAGTTTCAGGTCATTCCGAGAACTTTTGTTTTCTGCACATAAAAGAACATCATGGCAATTCTGCTGAAAACAGCGTCAGTCCGGGTTAGTTCCATTCAAATCATGCAAGTTAGAGTCCAAAACAAGGGCAAAAGTGTTTGGAAAACTAGATACGACGAAGACATATCAACTCCCCCAAGCTTAAACCTTTGCTTGTCCTCAAGCAATTCAGTTGATAAACTGAAAGAGAAAGAAAAACTTTTACAAACTCTGTTTGCTCTTGTTGTTGTAAATATGTAAAGCTAGCATTCATGTTTTCAGCAAGGATCATGACTAACCACATTTGCAATAATTTTCAGGTCTCATGTTTACTCATATCAATAGCATAGTCAACTAGCGAGCCGTCATAATAGATCTCGGATGACAACACTTCCTCAAAACAATCATAATATGATATAACAGGATGGTATCTCGCTAGCCCTTTCTGAGACCGCAAAACATAAATGCAGAGCACCTTTAAAGATCAAGGACTGACTAGACATTGTAATTCATGGTAAAAGAGATCCAGTCATAGTCATACCCCATATAAATTAATAGTAATGAATGCAAATGACAACTGTGCTCTCCAGCTAGTGTTGTTTAATAAGAGGGTGATGACTCAACATAAAAGTAAATAGATAGGCCCTTCGCAGAGGGAAGCAGGGATTTGTAGAGGTGCCAGAGCTCGGTTTTGAAATAGACATAAATAATATTTTGAGAGGCATACTTTCATTGTCAACATAACAACTAAGAGATGGCGATATCTTCCATGCTACACACATTATAGGCGGTTCCCAAACAGAATGGTAAAGTTTATACTCCCCCTCCACCAACAAGCATCAATCCATGACTTGCTCGAAACAACGAGTGTCTCCAACTAGCAACAATCCCAGGGGGAGTTTTGTTTGCAATTAATTTTGATTCAGTTTGCATAAAGCATGGGACCGGGCATCCCGGTGACCAGCCATTTTCTCGTGAGTGAGGAGCAGAGTCCACTCCTCTTGAGAATAACCCGCCTAACATGGAAGATAAGGGCAGCCCTAGTTGATACATGAGCTATTCGAGTATACAAAACAGAATGTTTATTTGAAGGTTTAGAGTTTGGCACATACAAATTTACTTGGAACGGCAGGTAGATACCGCATATAGGAAGGTATAGTGGACTCATATGGAATAACTTTGGGGTTTAAGGGATTGGATGCACAAGCAGTATTCCCGCTTAGTACAAGTGAAGGCTAGCAAAAGACTGGGAAGCGACCAACTAGAGAGCGACAACAGTCATGAACATGCATTAAAATTAATAAACATTGGATGCAAGCATGAGTAGGATATAATCTACCATGAACATAAATACCGTGAAGGCTATGTTGATTTGTTTCAACTATATGTGTGAACATGTGCCAAGTCAAGTCACTTAAATCATTCAAAGGAGGATACCACCCCATCATACCACATCATAACCATTTTAATAGCATGTTGGCATGCAAGGTAAACCATTATAACTCATAGCTAATCAAGCATGGCACGAGCAACTATGATCTCTAATTGTCATTGCAAACATGTTTATTCATAATAAACTAAATCAAGAACGATGAACTCATCATATTTACAAAAACATGAGAGGTCGAGTTCATACCAGCTTTTCTCATCTCAGTCAGTCCATCATATATCATCATTATTGCCTTTCACTTGCACGACCGAACGATGTGAATAATAATAAGAGTGCACGTGCATTGGACTAAGCTGGAATCTGTGATCATTCAATAAACAGGAGAAGACAAGGCAATATGGGCTCTTGGTTAAATCAACAATAAAGCATAAAAGAGCCACTTCAACAATTTAATTATGGTATTCTCCTATCGACCCCCAAAGAAAACAAAAGAAATAAAACTATTTACATGGGAAAGCTCCCAACAAGCAAAAAGAAGAACGGGAAATATTTTTGGGTTTTTTCTTTTTAATTATTACTACTACAGCAAGAAAAGTAAACTAGCTAGAAGCTATTACTAATTTTTTTTGGTTTTTCTTAAAGTTTAACAAACACACAAGAAGAAAGCAGGAAAAAGAAAATAAAACTAGCAAGGATATTATAGTGAAAAAGTATGAGCACCGACATCTAGCAATGAGTGTGTGTAAACATAAATGTAATGTCGGTGGGAAATACGTACTCCCCCAAGCTTAGGCTTTTGGCCTAAGTTGGTTTATTGCTAGGGATGGCCTGGCGGATATCCGTAGGTGTAGCTGGGGTCGTACTGCGATCCAGCGGCGATCGCCGCCTGAGCTGCAGCGTGGCGTCGGGCTGCCTCTGCTCTCCTCTCGTACTCATCTGCCTCCTCTCTGGTAATAACCTATCTTCCTTTTGTTTGAGAATCAAAGAAGGCAGGAGCAGGGAGATTAATATGGGCAACACGCCGTTTATCAAAGATTAGTCGATATAGGAGAGGTGATTCATTCCTCTCGACAAACTGGTGAGAGGCCATAGAATTAAAATCTAAATAAGTAGGAGGCAACTCCATATCATCCTCACGAATGTCCACCTCAAGAAAATTAGCTAAGCGGGTTGCATAAATTCCTCCAAAGAAATCTCCATTATATCTATTATGATGCAACCTACATGCTACAATGGCTCCCATATGATAAGATTGGTCTCCTAACACAGCACTCCTGAAAATGCTAAGGTCAGGGACACACATGTGACATGCTTCATCCTTATAATTTATGCACCTACCTATGAAGAGAGCAAAATAATGTATAGCGGGAAAGTGAATGCTCCCTATGGTAGCTTGTGTTATATCTCTAGATTCTCCCACGGTTATACTAGCAAGAAAGTTTCTAAATTCAGATTTACGGGGATCATTAATACTACCCCATTGTGTAAGTTTGCAAGCAAAAGTAAAATCCTCTAAGTCCATGGTATAAGATTTGTCATAAAGATCAAACATGACTGTTGGAGAATTATGTGAAGATGAAAATTCAAACCTCCTCAGAAATGAACTAGTGAGATCATGGTACTGTGGGCATTTGTCTACCTCAAAGCTCTCGAGATCGGCGTTATGCACATATGCATTAAACTCCTCTTTGATTCCCGCTCGATCCATAAAATTTTCCGAAGGCCATTCACAGGGCCTCACAGGAGCGTCCCTTGGGGGCTCCTCATCAGCATCACGCATTGCAAGCCTGGGGCCTTGCTTCCTTGAAGAACCACCTTGGAACATCTTCCTAAGCATACTGTTTTCTCTGAAAAATTTCTAAAATTTTTAGTAACTTCAAACAAAAGTGAACCAACTTCTATAAAATTAATAGCAACTACTCCTACAAGTGCCTAGAGCCTATATCAAGCATTAGAACTACTTGGAACCATATAAAATTGACATGCAAGCTCAAGAACATGGTCACCTAGGCAGCACAAATTTGCAATGAATAAAGCACTAGAGCAAAAACTAATTGGACCAATGGAGGAGTCACATGCCAAGGAACAATCTCCCCAAGTAGTTTTGTGAGAGGTGCTTTGTGCAAGGAGATCGAAAATCGCAACAAAGTGAGCTAGAACTCATGCTTGAGCTGGTTATTCGTGTTTGTGGGAGGAAGAAGAAGAGGATGGGTGCAGCAATAAGTGGAGGAGGGCCACCATGGGCCCACGAGGCAGGGGGGCGCGTCCTCCACCCTCGTGGCTAGGTGGCAGCTCCCCCCGCGGTGCTTTTAGTACCATAAATCCTCAAATATTCCCGAAAAAAATCATATTAAATTGGCATGGCATTTGGAGGACTTTTATTTTCTGGGTATTTTTATATTGCACGGATAAATTAGGAAATAGACAGAAAAATACTGTTTTTACTTTATTTCAACTAAATAACAGAAAATATAGAGAGGGTACAGAAGGTTGTGCCTTCTAGTTTCATCCATCTCATGCTCATCAAAAGGAATCTACTAACAAGGTTGATCAGGTCTTGTTAACAAACTCATTCTGAATAACATGGAACCGGAGAAATTTCGAATAACACTATGTTACCTCAACGGGGATATGCACATCCCCTATAATAAGAATATCATATTTCTTCTTGACAGTAGGAAGAGGAAATTCAAAACCTCCAAATATAATCGATGGATTTTTTCCAATAGAATTGATACTGTGAACTTGAGGTTGTTTCCTCGGAAAATGTACCGTCTGCTCATTACCATTAACATGAAAAGTGACATTGCCTTTGTTGCAATCAATAACAGCCCCTACATTATTCAAAAAGGGTCTTCCAAGAATAGTAGACATACTATCGTCTTCAGGAATATCAAGAATAACAAAGTCCATTAAAATAGTAACGTTTGCAACCACAACAGGCACATCCTCACAAATACCGACAGGTATAGCAGTTGATTTACAGCCATTTGCAAAGATATTTCAGTAGGTGTCAACTTATTCAAATCAAGTCTACGATATAAAGAGAGAGGCATAACACTAACACCGGCTCCAAGATCACATAAAGCAGTTTTAACATAGTTTCTTTTAATGGAGCATGGTATAGTAGGTACTCCTGGATCTCCAAGTTTCTTTGGTATTCCAACCTTAAAAGTGTAATTAGCAAGCTTGGTGGAAATTTCAGCTTCTGGTATCTTTCTTTTATTTGTAACAATATCTTTCATGTACTTAGCATAAGGATTCATTTTGAGCATATCAGTTAATCGCATACGCAAAAAGATAGGTGTAATCATTTCAGCAAAGCGCTCAAAATCCTCATCATCCTTTTTCTTGGATGGTTTGGGAGGAAAAGGCATGGGTTTCTGAACCCAAGGTTCTCTTTCTTTACCATGTTTCCTAGCGACAAAGTCTCTCTTATCATAACATTGATTCTTTGATTGTGGGTTATCCAGATCAACAGGAGGTTCAATTTCTACATCATTATCATTACTAGGTTGAGCATCATCATGAACATCATCATTAATATTTTGACTAGGTTCATGGTCATTATCAGATTGTGTTTCAGCATCAGAGATAGATATATCATTTGGATTCTCAGGTGTTTCGGAAATAGGTTCACTAGAAGTTTGCAAAGTCCTATCATTTTTCTTTTTATTCCTTTTAGAAGAACTAGGTACATCAATATTATTTTTCTGAGAATCTTTCTCAATTCTCTTAGGGTGGCCTTCAGGATACAAAGGTTCCTGAGTCATTCTACCAGTTCTAGTAGCCACTCTAACAGCTTAATCATTTTTCTTACTATTCATTTCATTGAGAAAATCATTTTGAGCTTTAAGTACTTGTTCTACTTGAGTGGTAACCATAGAAGCATGTTTGCTAACAAGTTTAAGTTCACATCTAACATCAGGCATATAATCACCCAAGTGTTTAATCATATAAGTATTTTGTTTTAATTGTCTACCAAAATAAGCATTGAAGTCTTCTTTCTTAAACATAAAGTTATCAAACTCATCCAAGCACTGACTAGCAATTTTAGTAGGAGGGACTTCAGCTCTATCATATCTATAGAGAGAATTTACCTTTACTACCTGTGTCGGGATATCAAGATCTGGAGGTTCTTCAATAGGTAATGGATCAAGATCATATGTTTCTTCAACAGGCGGTAAATTAAGACCATGTATTTCTTCAATAGGAGGTGAATTCTTAACATCTTCAGCCTTAATACCTTTTTCTTTCATAGATTTCTTTGCCTCTTGCATATCTTCAGGACTGAGAAATAGAACACCTCTCTTCTTCAGAGTTGGTTTAGGAATAGGCTCAGTAATTGGACCAGGAGCTGGCTCAGGAAGTGCCCAATTATTTTCATTTGTCAACATATTATTTAATAGAATTTCAGCTTCATCCAGAGTTCTTTCCCTGAAAACAGAACCAGCACAACTATCTAGGTAATCTCTGGAAGCATCGGTTAGTCCATTATAAAAGATATCAAGTATTTCATTTTTCTTAAGAGGATGATCAGGCAAAGCATTAAGTAACTTGAGAAGCCTCACCCAAGCTTGTGGGAGACTCTCTTCTTCAATTTGCACAAAGTTGTATATTTCCTTTAAGCAGCTTGTTTCTTATGAGCAGGGAAATATTTAGCAGAGAAATAATAAATCATATCGTGGGGACTACGCACACAACCAGGATCAAGAGAATTAAACCATATCTTAGCATCACCCTTTAATGAGAACGGAAATATTTGAAGGATATAAAAGTAGCGAGATCTCTCATCATTAGTGAACAGGGTGGCTATATCATTTAATTTAGTAAGATGTGCCACGACAGTTTCAGATTCATAGCCATGAAAGGGATCAGATTCAACCAAAGTAATTATATCAGGATCAACAGAGAATTCATAATCCTTATCGACAACACAAATAGGTGAAGTAGCAAAAGCAGGGCCAAGCCTCATTCTATCTCTAAGAGATTCCTTACTCCATTTAGCTAATAACCTCCTAAGTTCATAATTGTCTTTGCAAGCTAAAATAGCTACAGAAGCTTCTTTATCAAAAATATAACCCTAGGGAATAACAGGCCTATCTTCATCATCACTTTCATCAATATAATTAGTATCAATAATTTCTTTCTCTCTAGCCCTAGCAATTTGTTCATCAAGAAATTCACTAAGGGGCACAGTAGTATAAGGCATAGAAGTAGTTTCGTCATAAGTATCATGCATAGCAGAAGTGGCATCATCAATAACATGCGGCATATCAGAACGAATAGCAGAAGCAGGTTTAGGTGTCACAAGCTTACTTATAACAGAAGGTGAATCAAGTGCAGAGCTAGATGGCAGTTCCTTACCTCCCCTCGTAGTTGAGGGATAAATTGTTGTCTTAGCGTATTTCAAGTTCTTCATAGTATCCAGCAGATATAAATCCCAAGTGACTCAAAGAATAGAGCTATGCTCCCCGGCAACAACGCCAGAAATTAGTCTTGATAACCCACAAGTGTAGGGGATCGCAACAGCTTTCGAGGGTAGAGTATTCAACCCAAATTTATTGATTCGACACAAGGGGAGCCAAAGAATATTCTCAAGTATTAGCAGCTGACTTGTCAATTCAACCACACCTGGATAACTTAATATCTGCAGCAAAGTATTTAGTAGCAAAGTAATATGATAGTAGTGGTAACGGTAATAAAAGAGTAATGAAAGCAAAAGTAATATGTTTTTGGTGTTTTCACTACAAAAAAATACACTTCCGTGATGATAGGTGTTTGTCACAGTAGGTCACTTTTTTTGTCATGCATGTACATCCATGACAAATTTATGACAGAATCAAGATAGTCATACCTGTGCTGTCGTAGAAGTGTTCCATGACATTACCAAAATTATCATCACGGAAGTGTCCACTTCGATGACGATAAATCACGCGTCACAGAAGTGCTTTCGTCAAGGGTGACCGACACGTGGCATCCACCGTAACGGAACGCCGTTAAGCTATCGGGTCGGGTTTTGGATCCGATAACCCGTTAACAGCCCCGACCAATGGGAAATTTCCACGTGTAAAATTCTTATTGGCCGGACGAAACACGTGTCAGCTCGTTAGTGGGTCAGATAGGCGCCTATGATACGTCGACACATGGCACGGCCCAACAGAGGCCCATTCCTATGTAAAGGCCGACCCGTTTGACTTGGTCAAAAGCTGGCGGGCCGGCCATGGAAAGCTTGTTAACGGCCTGTTCGAATATAGCCCATTTACAGCCCGCTAACCCAAGGCCTATTACGCCCTATCCGAATTAGGCCCAGTAGCGTCATCTGGGCCATCCAATATGATTCCAGCCCGTTTTCACTTCTGGCCTATGTATGGCCCATGACGTCTTTTAGCCCATATGAGGCCCTATGTAACTCTTGGCCTATTAACGGCCCGTGGTGAAACTGGCCCATAATGAACAGTGTATCACTTTACACCCATTAACGGCCCGTGGTGAAACTGGCCCGTGATGAACAGTGTTTCACTTTATACCCATTAATGACTCATTATTCTGTTGGGCCGTTTCCAGCCCATGTTATCTTCCGGCCTTCTTCAGAGCCCATTTATTCTTGGGCTCATTTCCAGCATTCGTTTACTTACGGCCCGTTACTGTCATTTTCTACTTGTGGGCTAAATTCAGCCCGTGGTTACAGTCGGCCCGTTTGTGGTCCGTTAATACGTTGGGCCGTTTTCATAGCGTCATCAAATACGGCCTATTAACGATGGCTCGTTATGGTCAGCCCATGAACGAATGATTCCAACTCTAGCCCGTTTACGGCCAGAATGCAGTCTGTTCAGCCCATGTTTGGCCAATCGATCAATGCGGCCCGTATAAGGCCCATTGATGATACCACCCGTAGAAGGCCCATTGATGATATGGCCCATAGAAGGCCCATTGTTTCTACGGCCCATAGAAGGCCCACTATTTCTACGGCCAGTAGAAGGCCCACTGTTTATACGGCCCATAGAAGGCCCACAGTTTCTATGGCCCGTAGGAGGCCCAGTGTCACTACAGTAAATATTAGCCCATGGTTATTGTGGCCTAGTTTTAAAAAATAGGTTATTGCAGCCACTGGCAAACCGCAGAAAAAGAACTATACTGACTACAAGCAAACAAATAAACAAGACAACAAGGAAATAAATAAGCAAGCAACTTACACTAGGCTATCATGGGTATTACACATATTACATCCACTGGGCATCAAAGTTCGCCACCAGTGCAAATATAGGGAACACAGCAGCATAAAAACGCCGCAACAAAACAAGTCCAGAACTGAAACCACTTCAGAAGAGCTCAAGAAACAATATCTTGGGTACCCATAATGCTGGCAAGATGCTTAGGAAGCTTATTAACTTTCTCTTGTTTGGCGCTTAAGTCCTCCAGGGCTTGCTGTTGCACCAGAAAGTATGCATCTGAATTCTGCAGGGACTTCCTCATTCCTTCGGCTTCCTGTCGCATAACATCTGATCGATGTCTTTCAACTTGAAGTTGAGACTCAAGAAGCCGAACTGATTCAGGCAACGAGTTCGAAGAGCTAGTGCCAGCAGTGGTAGCCAGTAACTCGAACACTACATCAAGACAGGACTTTGGAGTTGTCTCAGTGTCTTCTATATAGTTTTTATCAGTTTTCTTAGAGACCAACAGGGATGTCTCACTATCTTGAACCTTATCTGCATTACTTCCTTTACCATTGCATAACAGGGTACTCTTCTCCAATATTTTATCCGCGTTCTAAAAGAGAAACAAACAAACACATCTCAGGTTTACCAGTTCAGTAGTAAGGTGGACAGGATAACAGCATGAAACAAACATATATCTATGTAGTATGGTCATTGTATGGTCTATATCATTCTAGTTTATGTTGCCAAATCAAGATAGATACAATTCGAATCATATCTAGTTAAGACAAAGCAGCATAGACAGAATATAAGTGTGGAAAACTACACAGCAATAACAACACTTGTAATGTGCATGGCATGAGAACATAACTGTTTATTCAATTGAAACTGAAATCAACATAGAGCAAGTTACAACAGCAAACAGCCAAACACGTTGAACAAATAGGTTTAAAACATACGTGTTGCGCCATTGGAGTTTCAGTTGCACCCTTCAAATTTGAAATTAGTTGGTATCAGTAAATACAGTGATGCAAGAGCAAAGTAGTATGAACCATAGCTACGGAACCTGACCTGAGAACAATTCTTCTTCTGCTTTAAGCGTTGACTTCGGGTTCGGAGTGGTGGTCCTCGTGATTTGAGCACTGTAGTTGCCTTACTAACTGCTCGTGTTTGGGTGCTCTGTGGTGGAGACGGTGCTGTGTCAACGGGGACTGGGTGTCTATCTGCTGGGGTTGGGGTTAGAAGGGGTGTAGCTGGTTCTCTGTCCAACTGGGTAGGGGTACAATCTGCATGAGTGTGGGTTATGTGTGGTGGGGCTGGTTCTTGGGAAAGTACAACCATGGTTCTATCTACATCGACAGGTAGCACGATCTTTTGTAAAGACCGTGTTTTTACTCCCACAGATACGGCCATCACTCCCTCCACTTGAAATGGCTGATAAACAAGAAAAGTAATTGAATGTACAGACATTGTAAGATAGACAGGTGCAATGGATAGTAGGGAAGAAAACAGGGCATGAAATAATTCACATTTATGTTGTCTAAGCAAACAGAATAGCAGGACATAATTTCACATATATGATGGCTAATTAAACAGGATAGCATGACACAATTTCACATGTATGATGGCTAACTAAACAGGATAGAATGACATACTTCAAAATATGATGACTATCTAAATAGGATGACATGATATAACTATACGACGTGTCTATTAAAGTGGTTGGCATGCCATAAATGACAAACATGCCGTCGATGGAAACATGATGGCATGATATAATTCATGGATAGAATGACATAATTTAAATATGATGACTATGTAAACAGGATGAGATGATATAACTATATTATGTCTTTAGAAAATGGGTTGGCATGCCATAATTCAGATACATGTTGTCTATGTAAACATCATAGCATGACATAATTCAAATATACGATTTATATACTAAGGAAGTGAGCAGAGGGCAATCGCATATATGATGTGTCAACTAAGGAGATGGCATTCAATATTGTGTATATGATGTAAAAACTAAGCATTGCAATACAACATATGCATTATATGAGTAATATAACCCTGCCAAGTTTGAGCATACACCTCAGGGGGATAATAGGACTGGTCATCTGCCTCTGAATCCTCCTCTAAAGAGCTATATGTAACCAGCAAGATATCTGCTTCAGCAGGTAGCATTGTCTCCTCTGAAGACCTTGTTTTCACTCCAGATTTCTCCATCACCAATTCAAATGGCTGATGCACAGGAAGAGCAGTTGAATATACAAACATTGTCGACAAAAGCAATGAGAAATACAAAAAAAGGACGGCATGATATAATTCACATATATGACGCTTGCCTAAACAGCATGGCATTGCATAATTCACATACATAATGCCTTGCAACAAGATAACATTGCATAATTCACATATATAATGTCTTGCAACAAGATGGCATTGCATAATTCACATATATGGTAATTAGACACTAAACAGGTGGCATTCACACAAAGCATGTCTAAACTAAGCAAATGGCATAGCAATGCAAGATACCATACGCACGATATGAGCAACATAACCCTGCCAAGTTAGGGCATGCACCTCGGGGGGGGGGGGAATATGACTGGTCATCTGTCTCTGAATCCTCCTCTGAGGAGCTATCGGTAACCAGCAAGACATGCGCTTCGTCAGATAGCATTGTCTGCTTTGAAGACCTTGTTTCTACTCCAGATTTTTCCATGACCGTGCCAAATGGCTGATGCATAGGAAGAGTAATTGAATGTACTAAAATTGTTGACAAATTTAACACGTAATAAAAAATGATGGCATGATATAATTCACATATAAGATGACTGGCTAACCAGGGTGGTATTGCAAAATTCACATATATGATGCCTGGCTAGACAAGATGGCATTGCATGATTCACATATACGATAAAGAAACTAAACAGATGGCATTGACACAAAGCATTCTAAACTAAGAAGATGACATCTTTAATGTATACAGTAAGCAATGCAAGGCACCATATGCATGATATTACCAACATCAGCATGCCAAGTTAGAGCGAAGACCTCATGGGGTAAATAGAAGTGGTCTTCTCCTTCTGAATCCCCCTCATAACAGTTATCTTCCTCTTGATTACGATCCGAAATGGGTGGAGGGGGGCTGCCTTTGCGTCCACCATGGAACGATGTCTGCATGAAATTTTATTGCCACGCAAGGCTCGTCTCTTTTGCTCTACATGATCAGTTCCATTGTGTACAATAACTGGCGTGCATAGGAATAAAACATAGTGAGATTATGTACGGAGTGCATGCACAAATCCAGAGTGATGGTAGCAAACTGTGGATAGACCCAAAACCAATGATATCAGGCAGATAATAGCTTTAGTTAAAAAATACAGATAATGGCTCCTTTAATGTTTGTTTGCACCTAACATGAAACTCATAGTTGACATCGGAGATTAACCAGATAGTAGACAAATAGTACTGATTGCTGCCCCAATATGTACCCCATAACCATTTAAAAACTCAAGTTTCAGCATTAGTTTGGAACTGACTCAGAGTCTAATAGGTGAACACGACGATAATGTAGCATGTCATCATATTAAGCGACGCATAACGTAAGCAGACACGGAAGAGTGCGACCTCTCTTGCGGATCCTGGTAGTCCTCAAGGTCATCTGCTCAGTTGATGATGGTAATGCAGTTGCCGTGGCTGCCGGCGGCGGGGAAGAAGATCTGAGGCGGCGAAAGACAGTCTGGAGAGCGGATCCCTGCTGTGGTGAACCCTTCCGTTATTGGAGCAGCTGAGCTGGGGTGGAACACAGCGCCGCAGGAGCAGGACAAACCACACAAGGTTTTCTTTGACACATATCTGTAACAGAAGTAATTGAGTAAGGGCTTGTTTGAATTTGAGGATTCTAACAATGCATGGATAGGAAATAGACAGGAATAGGATAGGAATGCACGTGCAAAACAGAGAATTTAAAAACACAGGATTTCTGCCAATCTGGGTGTTTGATTCACAACAATTGGAAGATCACAGGATGCAAAAAAGCATGGTGAGATTAAGTCAAACCACAAGAAAATGTACGGTTATAATGCTATTGTGCTACTATCTCTTAGTATTGTGCTTGATGAATAGGAATATGAAAAGGAGGAGAAGTGGAAAATAGAATTCCTATGGTTTTTCTTTCAAGGAGACACTAAAGGAACAAATCCTACAGTTTTCCTTTGCTCCATTCCTTTGCACCAAATTCATGAAAAGTAGTACCATAGGAAACTTTCCAATTCCGATGTTTTTCATTCACTTTTCCTTTCAAGCACTGGTGATTCTAGTAGGCAGGCTTGAGCAAGGAAAATCCTACACTAAAAAATGTTTTTGTGCTACTTCTATTACTTTGGACCCAGGGCACTGCCATACTAGCTCAATTCCCAAGCCCATCGACAAATGGACAGCTGAAACGCGCAGAGATAAATAATGATGGCATTCAAGAGAGTACATCATGGATAGCTAAGTTGCCTGGTACCTCACTGCTTGTCATATAGTAGGATAAAATAATCGTATTTCCCGTTACTACGAGTGCTCAGTGGACAATATATATAACATGTAGAGTAAAAAAGAGATGCAACAAGTGTACAACCTCTTTGGCGAAGCCATGTCGATCTCAGCGTGATTGGGTTGGCCGGTGAGGATGCTCCGGCTGACTTGGCTGTCGGAGGAGGGGAAGAAGATCTTAGGCGTCTAGAGATGGAGCCCGAGGTACTGCTCCGCTGTGATGGAGGGTTTCGTCGTTGGAGCAGCTCCGGTGAGTTGTACAACGCCGAGGCTGAAGCAGGACAAGAGAGACAACGAACAACGTTAACCTGAGTGGAATTCTAATAGCATCTCCAATACATGGCGTAAAATACATAACCACAAAGTGCTAGATGTAAAATACATCAGCCGCTCATCTCTGAACTTAACTGTCGAAACTGAACTTAACTGTCGAAACTGAACTTAACTATCGAAACTGAATGCACTAGCAAGGTGAGGCTACATGTCGGTCGACTGACTTTTTCATCTCTGGTCAGTTGATTTTGCAACGTTAACCTGAGCCGGCCAAACAGCAGCCCCCCGCCGCCCGCGGCCGGTGGTGCGCCACCCCGCCCGCCCCGAAAA
>NC_057809.1:576632913-576666698 GCF_018294505.1 Triticum aestivum | reverse complement strand
ACCGCCCCGCCAACGCCCCGCCACCACCGGCGACCACCGCCCCCATCCTGAACCCTAAGATAGATAGTGGGGTATCTCTCCGGCGAGCCCCCCTCCCCACTGCATCTGGTTCTTCCTTCACCCCGGCGAGCCCCCCCACCACCTGAAAATCGACTGACCCAAAAGTCGATTCAGTCGACTGAAGTGTAGCTAAATCAAAGCAGCATCGCAAGCAAGCGCAAGAGCGAGAGCAGCAGCGCGAGCAAGAGCAATCGCAAGAGCAGACAAGGCAGGGGACCGAGAGCAAGAGTAGAGCAGCAGCGTGAGCGAGAGCTAAAGCAGCAGCAGGTCCTACTGATGTGGACGTCGCCGCCGAGGGAGCGACGCCGTGGAGGAAGTGGCCGGCGAGCCTCCGTGGATGGAGCCGCGCCGTGTCGGCTCGGGACCGAGCGCCGGCAGCACCGTGAGATCGAATCAAGGAAAATGCGGCGATTAGTGTACAACCTCTTTGGTGGCGCCGATTAGGCCGCAGCTTCATCCGAGGAAACTGTGATGATGATGCTCTTCCGGTGGTGCAGGTGAAGACGGCGGTGTGGGAATGGAGGTGGCGCGAAAGACGAGGGGAACATCGGGGCAGCTCCTTGGAGGTGGAGGACGGGGTGGCTGAACCGGCGGGATGATGAGATCAACGATGGATCCTCATCCGGTACGGTGGATGAGGGACGTCGAGGTGTTGCTGTGGACGACGTCGTCGGGGAAGAGGCTCCGGCTGGGTGGCAGACGGAGCAGGGTGTGGGGTTTCATCGCGGGTTTTCGCGGGCTCGGTGTATGAATGGGTGGGCGGATGGGATGGCAGTGGGGAACCATGGCTTAGAGACGCGCTTGTCCGAAATGTGGGGTAAGTTACGAAAGTACCCCCACCGATTTGAGGCGGTTCTTTCGGTTCAGGGGTACCACGGGAATTTCACCTGTCTGGATTTCACAGGAGGTGGGAGTTTTCGCGCGCGTTGTAATTTCGGAATAGCAAGGCGCGGGTTGAGATGGAGGGAGTTGTCGGAGCACAACGAGGCAAAGATATATCTTAAATATTTTGGGCTAACAAGGCGCGGGTTGAAGAGGCGGGAGTTTCGCAGCACGATAGACATAGACGCTAGCTTGAATTTTCGGCATAACAAGGCGCGGCTTGAAATTTCGGAAGAACAAGCTTAACGTGTATCCAAAAAAGACAATTTGCACCTCAACACGCACAACACACACACAAACACCATTTAGACTAGAGTAAGGTACACGTGCATTGCACGCATGAGATTTGGCAACCAAATTATGAATAAATACCACATTATAGCATGCAAGCTCTGAGTCATATATGCATGATGTAGATGTTCGTTTAATTCTTATAGTTCATTCATTCAAGATCATCTAGTTTTTATAAGAAAGCTAATCTATTTTAAGATTCATGGAATTGTGCGTCATAAGACATAAAGTAAAAACAAATAATGGCAAATCATGTAGAAAAACATTTGGCAATTCTGATACGGAAGATTCTAGAACAAATAAGAAGTGCTTGTGTTTTGATGTTTGTGCATTATGCTTAAGTTCAACCATGGAGTCTTCTAGATTATACACGTGGCAAAATCTGGTGGAATCTAGATGATATCCAACGGCCAGTAGTGCTCAAATTTGCCATCTTTGGACCATCGGATTCGCCTCATCCAACGACCATCTTTCAAAATTAAAGTTACCCGCACACAATATAAAAATATATATAATATATATAGGGGTATAGATATAGATATGTGATGCAAAAGCCGCCCATCATCTCCAATTAGAATAATGTGTCCATGCACGGATGCGACGTGGCCAAATGATGTCTAGCATCGATATCTCAAATTCAAATCAGTCTGACCTCGTTCAATGTGTATACATTACAACATGCTCGTTTCCAAACCACACCGCGCAGATCTCCGTTATATTCATGCACGCATGGGTTTCAAACATCAGGATCTCTTATTCAAATATTTGAATTCAACTTTACATTTATTGTGACCTCACCTATTTAGCTATTCTTTTACACCCACACAGTAGTCTTCTCTTTATAATTGTACCACTAACTTTCTCTCGTGCATGCATGCACACACACTACCAGTCGGCATTATCCATCGCATGCATGCAATCTTTTTCTTCAGGTCGGTCTCCCATGAAGGCACACACCAACACACATCCCCCTCTCCATCATATCGGGCATTCTTTATCTCTCACGCGTGCATGCGCAACGATCGATGTTCCTCTATGTATATGTGTATATAGCTAGGTCTTTCATAGTTTTCCACACAAATCGATCAATCGATATATCCAGTGAGGTCTCACCCTCTTTCCCACATCCACATCGATCAATCTATATCTCTCTATATAGGATTAACATATATAGCTAATACACCCACATTAATTATGTATCCAACGTCCCCCTCTCTTCATCCATGCCTTGCTCTTCATCTCTCAGACGCGTGCACAATGGCGAAGACAGGGGGCAGTAAGGGCCCTGCCCCGCTCCCCCCTGACATCACTATATATCAAGGCTAATATGAATATGATCATTAGACAATTGCTGCTAAAAATGGTTTAAGTTCATGAATTGACCCTCCTCGTAAAGGATTAGCAATGCTTGGCCCCCTAGCTCATTTATTTTTCATGGCTCCGCCACTGCGCGCATCTGCGCACGTGTTCGCCCCCTCTCTCTAAATATCGATCTCCACTTGTGCATTCCTTCATAGTCTCCCTCCACTCGGCCCCTCGCACCATCTTCTAGCCCCCCCACCGGATTTTGCCACATGTACAATCTAGCAGACTCAATGGTTGAACTTAAGCATAATGCACAAACCTCAAAACAAAAGTGGTTCTCTTTTGTTCTAGATTCTTCCGTATCATAACTACCCAAACTTTTTTCTAGTTGAATTGCCATTATTTGTTTTTACTTTATGCTTTACAATGCACAATTCCATGAATCATAAAATATATTAAGGGCTTCTTTGATTCAAAGGATTCTCAAAGGAATTTTGGAGGATTCTAATCATTAGGAATTTTTCCTATCTTGGTTGTTTGATTCGTAGGATTGTAAACCATAGGAATTTTTCCATATGATTCATTTGCACTAGATTTCATAGGAAACATCCCATCCACTCAAACCTCTTTGAAAGAATTCTGCATTTTTTCTATGCACAATCAAACACTCATACAATCCTATAGGATTCAAGACGACATTCCACTATAATCCCATGTTTTTCCTATTCCCGCATTCTTAGCTTTTTTATAAAAACTAATTGATTTTGAATGAGATGAACTATAAGAATTAAACGAAGGGCTACATCAGGCATATATGACTCATAGCTTACATGATATAGTGTGGTATTTATTCATAATTTGGTTGCAAAATATGATGTGTGCAATGCACGTGTACCTTACTATTATTTCGAGTTTGTGCAATACACGTAAACTAGAATACCAATGGCACGCTACAAAGTGTCTCTCTTACAGTTCATGAAGCCACGTGGCACATGTGTAGGCGTTGTCGCGACCTCCTTGCGTGGATTGATCACAGTGACGTGCTGATGGTTCCAGAAGAATGTACTCGTCCTCCCTGAGCCATACTGGCGGTACATGCACGAAGCGAAGATGTGCACGCACGCCATGCATGCACTCATTCCTCGCACGCACACGTGGGTACACGGGCGGACGCAATTTTGTACCAAGATCCACCCCATGTGATAATTTGACGCGTGTAAAGTCGTTCACTTCATTGATGGTCGATTAATACAGCGCATGCAAATTGAGTGGATGCGAGGGCGGAAGAAAGACATTATTACTCCACTGTGCGCATGCGAGTAGTTAAATCGTGGGTTGCTAGTAGTACTTCCATTGATCTCCTTCGTATTTTGTGCCAATTTTTGACAGTAACATACTCAATATTTGCACATTTGAGCAGTGTAGTACTTGAAATTTATGTTCTGCTAAACTCATCGGGAGCCGTTTCGGGCCACGAAACCAAAACCATCAATTAATCTTTACCTTGTTCCCATCACATTCGAAAGCCTGCTCACACCTACTAGTAGTACGTACCAAACCTGAACGTGTTCCCACTATGCAGGTATTAGTACTAGTGCTAGTACTTAGGTTATAAAAAGGGGAACTACCTAACCGAAAATCACTCTACCTTTCCTCCTCATAAGTGCTTCTTCTTCATCCGTCGTTGCCATGGCCGGTGAGCGGAGCTCTCGGTCGAGAACTACTCGTAACAAGGGAGTGGCAACCAAGGCTGCGAAAAAAAAGAGGGCTCGCCGCCACACAGAGACCTCGAAAGATTTCTCACGGACAGGCAATGGCTCCCAGGAGTGCCCTAGCCGCGGAGGCGAACATGCCAAGCCGGCGGAGCGGGAGTCGTTATCCCTCGACGGCATGCCCGATCAGCTCAATAAGCAGAAGGAGTTCATCCAAGGCTTGATGGAGTTGCTGAAGGAGAGCCTCAACGACATGCCCCCTGAGCTCAATCAGCAGGGGGAGTTGACCGCCGGCTTGGTGATGCTGCTGAAGAAGAGCATTGCCTCGGAGAAGAATGCGACCGGCGAAATCCTGCGACTTCGGGAGGACAATGCGAAGTTCTGCCACGAGATCGACCTGTTGAAGGACAAGAACGCCGGCTGGAAGAAGCTGCATGATAATAGTAGTTCCTCGATGAAGATGCTGCAGGCCCTCGCCATGGAACAGAAGGAAGAGTTGGCGAAGCTCCGCATCGAGCACCCGGCTGCTGTCAAGGTACATAATATGGCCGTGGAACAGATGATGAAGGCTCGCGTCGAGAAATGCCGCGTCATGGACACAATGATGAAGATGGAGGAGGAGACGCGCAAGGAGATGGAGGTCGTGGAGGCGATGAAGAAGCAGTTACGACTCCGCGGTGAATTAGATCATTTGGGGTGATAATCTTCCTTCTTCTTTTGCTCCTATGTTTCATCTTTTTCTTAGGGTGTTTCGCCGTACGTGTCACGTTCTCTGTGAGGCATGAATAGAACAATGTTTTTTAGGGAATGAATAGAACAATGCTAACAATGAGATGACTAGCAAATTAGATCATTTTTTATCGCCATATGGCACTAGGCTGCCATGTTTCGTGCTCCTCCATCGCAGTACTACTCCAGTGCAAAACTTGAGTATACCGCACGGTTCTTTGCTCCTCCTCGATCAGGTCGTCAGCGCATTTATACGAGCAGTCAAATCACAAGGCCCCGCCTTCTAGCAGTAATGAGCTGTCAAATCACAAAGGACCTCGCGCTCTCATGAAACCGACCAAGCTAGACTGCCCCGCCCTCTAGCCTTTTAAAAAATGTATACTTTTGTACAGCAGTAGTATCGATGGATTGCGCCATGGAGCAAAACTTGAAATTAAAAAAAGGTGGTACATATGGAGAGCCCTCGTCACCAAATTATGCATATAGTACTATTAAAAAGGCTAGTCACAATAATGGTGTCCAGCACAACCCACCCCTCAAATAAAACTAAGAGGGTGCTTGGATACGTTTTAGTCCCATGACTAAAAGTAGTGGGACTAAAACATGCTAGCCTCACCCATGCTTGGATCCAAATACTAAAAAGGCTAAAATCAAGTTAATGAGCATTTATTATCCTCCAAACCCTCCAATCCAGAACTCGCCTGTGTTAAAGGAGAGGAGTTAAATGAGTAGAGAGAGGACTAATCCACATTTTAGTAGGGGTACCCCTGACTCAAAAAATTTAGTCTCAAGACAAGTTTTAGCCCCTCTTTAGTCAGGGGTGCTTGGAACTTTAGCCTCTTAAAGAGACTATTTTTAGTCATACTAAAATAAGTCCCTTGGATCCAAGCACCCTCTAAGCATCCTGGAATTCTTTGACAAAACTAAGCACCCTGAAATTCTTTGACAACTAAACTGCTGGCTATATGATGTTGGCCATATATGTTGTACGTATATAATGTGAAGAAACAAGTGGTAGTACTATACCAACTAAAAGATGAAATGTAAGAAATACTAGTATGTACGTACTGAAGAGTTAAAGTAACAAGAAGAAACATAACATAGTTCTGCTGGGGGCTCAGCACAACACACCCCTCAAATTAAATTAAGCACACCTGAAATTAAACTTTGCAACTGTTCCGGTAGACACTGCATTAGAACCACCATGAGCAACGACACTGCCACCTTACTCGGAGTCCTCGTCCACGTCCTCGACTTTGTCCTTGTCCCTCTTCCTCTTGGCCGATACTTCTTTGCTTGAACCGCACACTTGGTTGTTGCTCTTCATCCAACCCTTGTAGATATTGAAGCAAAGGTAGCCATGCATTGCAGCGTACTAGATGTGGTCTATATCTAGTACATTCCGCTGCCATGCATGACGATGAAACGTGTATGGAGGTTTCACCACTTTACCGTACGAAGGATGAACCATGGCTCCTGCCAGGGTCAGCATTGAAGGCTAACGAGAGGGCACCAGCCGATTCTTCTGGAGGTCGAAGGGGTTGCCTACAACGAGGCCTATCCGACCCAGGATTTCTTTGTCATTACCAAAGTCTACAGTAACGAATTTGACTAGGTTGCTCCTGAGGAAGTCCTTAAAATCCTGGCACTCAACGTCGGCATGGCATATGTGGTAGACCAAGCATAAGTCATGCACGCAAACCTGGATCACGGCGGGCTTCTTCCTCTCTTCGTCCTTTAGATCCTTCTCTCGTCCCAGGATTGTGGTGTACTCAACATCTAGCCCAGCGACCCACTCATCATCTGAGTTTTCGAACATGCGTCTGAAGCGAGAAAGGCATCCTTTCACCGTCGTGGAAGAACGGGTGTAGATGACGTCGAACTCATCGCCGGTGATGGTTCTAACCTTGTACTCACCGCCGATCATGGAGATTTGGGACGCCATGGATTTGGGAGGAGGGTTAGGATTAGTGGAACTACCATAATGTGAATGGACGGGACGACTAGGAGCGAACCACCATAGTATTGAAGGACGTGCGGGGACGAGTAGGAGCGAACTGCCAGCATGTGAACGGTAGGGTAGTGGCTTTCCATTCTCCCATGATACGGGCTTCCGAGAGTGCCCTTGGATCTGAGATCGAACGGTTGCATGGCGTGATTCTAGACCTATGGGTGAATGTCCTATCCTGGAGGGTTATTCTGCAAATTTTCAGCAACTTAGCATGCGACCATTTGATCTCAGATCCAAGGGCTGCCAGCAGCCCGTATCATGGTCGCGCCTACCATGACCGTCGCGTCGCTCGCGCGGTCGTGCCCTTGGAGATTTAACATGGTGCGTTAGGCTATCTGATGTTGGCATGTCATACATAGTCATCACTTAGTCACTCATACTACAAGAAGGTTGGCTATAAGTGTATTTTTTGTTACTCCTCTCTATCTCTTTCTTCGTACTCAAGGAAGAAACGGTGCTAGTAAGCGCGTGTATTTATTGCATTTGCCAAGGAGTGACCTCTTCCAATGAAATGGTGTTGCTAAGTTTGCTTCATTTAATTAGCTATAGACTCAAAATTGTCTTTTCACCTAGGTACGCGCGCTTAGCACCGTTTCTTCCTTGGGTCACCAAACTAGTCTCTCTCTTCTTGATTAACTTGCCACATCAGACTTTAAGCCTATGTTGCAAGCTTAAGAACCTGTAGCTGTAGGAGCAAGTAAAAGTAAGTACAATAGTGCGCTTTACATGGCATTTTTGCATATGTGGAGGAAAGAGAGGCAAGGAAAAAGTGGAGAAGTGGGCTCTCATGCAAGAGCCAGCCTCTACTACATGGTGGAGTATTGGGAGAGGCACCTGTATGGAGGTGGTCAGGAATCTGGGAGACTCACGCCGGTCGTAGCACCGCAGTTAAAATGATAATGGCAAGTCAAATCACGGGGCCCCACCTGTCCAGCAGTAACTTGCTGTCAAATCACACAGCCCTACGTTTGCAGCAGCCTACTCCCTCGTCTTCTCGTGTCTCTGTCGAACCGCCTAGGCGAAACTGCCCCGCCGCCTACCATGCAGGAAAAGCCCCGCCCTCGACTTTTAAATAGTATACAGTATACTAATTTTGTATCCATGGATTGCGCCCGCGCCATGGAGCAAAGCGTCTAGAAAACGGAGGAGAGACGGTGGTCTTGCAATAGAGAAGAGGGAGAGGCGAGACGGTGGTATTGGAATGGAGATGATGGAGAGGAGAGGAGGTGGTTTTACAATGGAGAAGAGGGAGAGGAGCGTGCGCCAGCGATTTAGGATTGGACGAGAGGGCCCGCATGCTCTGACTGGATCAAAATAAAAATCAATTTACCCTTCAATTAAGAAAGCGACCCCACATTAACTAGTCTCCCTTTTATTCTGGGTCATAATTGACCATGATTTTCGCACATAAAATATATGTTATACGTTGTATACAAGGCCACTATCAAAATTACAATTTGCAACTATACAAGGCCATTAACATTAATCGAGCCAAAATTGATGGCGTTTGCCTCGTACTAGCACCCGAGGACATTAATATCCACTACTAGGGAAAAGCCTACACACGGAATCTTACCAGTAGCACTGTACAAAATCAAGCGCTACTGCTACTTAGTAGTAGCGCGCGTAAATAAACCGTGCTACTGCTATGACTTTAGCAGTAGCGCGTACTAGCGAAAAGCGCTGCTGCTATGTTTGAACTGGGCGCACATGGCTAGCCCAACATAGCAGTAGCGCGTATAACGGCCCAGCGCTACTGCTAATCTCCTTAGCTGTAGCGCGCTTACGTGTAAGGTGCTGCTGCTAACGGAAATAAAATAAAGTGAAAAACAAGTAAAAACAGAATGGAATAGCAGTAGCGCATTTTTCCGAAACGCGCTATAGCTATCTTAGCTATAGCGTGTTTCGGAAAAACGTGCTACTGCTAGTTTGACTCAAATCCCGGCAGCCCGGGCTCAAAATTTCGCTAAGTCCTTTCCCCCTCTCTCTACTCCCGGCCCCCCTGTCCCCCAACTGCTCCATCGCCGCCGTCGCCCTGCCGCCTTCGACCACATCGCCACCGCCTGAGGCCGCCTTCGACCACACCGCCGCCGTCTGCCACCTTCGACCACACTGCCGCCGCCCGAGGCCGCCCTCGACCTCACAGCCGCCGCCCGAGGCCATCGTCGACCTCACCGTCGCCTCCCTCGAGCTCACCGCCGCCGCCCTCGACCTCACCGCCGCCGCCCGAGCCAGAGCCTGCCCTTGCCGCCGACCGTAAGGCTCTGCCTCTACTGTCCCCTACCCTCCTCTCTCTCTGTGCTAGGGAAATTTCATATATATGTTGATACTGTGTTGATGTTCATATGAACCCTAGGTGTTCATATGAACCCTAGGTGTTCATATGAACCCTAGATTTTTTTAGGGCAGTAGGTGTTTTATAGCATTTAGGAAAAATGATTAGCAATTTTTTTAGGAAATTAGCTAGGGCAATTTTTATGAAAATGCCTAAACAGTAATTCCATTTAGCTTTAAACTAATAGAGGGTATATAAATAATAGTAGCATTTAGATTTAAATTAACAGAGGCTATAAACAAAAAACACTTACCTATAAAAAATATTTGGACTACTGTGACACTCCGAAATTTTGCATTTGGTTTTCAGCAAAAACTATGTTGGATTTGAAGAAGGTCATTTAAATTCTTCCAAAAACCTCTCTCTCAAAACTTTTTCCCCCTTGCCAAGGATTTTATTTTGGTATCTTCTTCAGCCTTGGTGTTTGGTTATTATTAAAACCTTTTTTCTGATTGTTTCCTTCTCAAATATATTTTTGGAATTTAATTATTTTCTTTTAAGAAGAAATCCTATGAGTATTGGGGCTTCTTTCATTTTTGAAACCACCCATGATTTTACCATGTCTCTTGTGGTAAATCTTTCCAAAACCCTTCCCCCCCCACTTTGGGGCAATCCAAACTTTCTGTTCCAACAAGTCCAACCCATTTTTGGATTTTATTTCTTTTATTCTATTCCCAGAACAAATCTGTCATTTATTTTAAGCCTAGGTGATTTGCAAAGCATGTACCTATTTGCCTTAGAGTTTTGATCTCAAACCAACTCCTCTGGATAGTCCTTAGCACCCACAACCTAGAACCATCAAGATCCACTCTTCTTCTTTTCAAAAATTTCAAGTTTCAGCCTCTGCATGTTTGGACCAGATTTGTCAAATTTGGTGAAATTCATATTTCCTCTTCTCCAAAAATTCTACCAAAATTCAGGCAGCCCCCAGATGCAATGAGAGGCCACCCCACCAAAAATTAGCTCAAGGAAAATTCTTCTCATGCCAAAATCATTTCGTCGAACACTTGGCCGGCACTGTTCCTGCACACTTTCAGAAAATTCAGAATTTCAGATTTCAGTCAGTGTCGTTTTTCGTTAGTGACTTGTCATCGATCACCAATGCACCCTGGCACGTTGCGCTCGGCCTCTCCTCCCTGGCCAGAGCACCGCACGCCCCCTTGGACGGGCACAAGTGTCGGTGGCGGCGAGCATCGCCGGAGTTGGCAGCTTCTGCGGTGGCAAAGCCACACGTGGCGGCCAGCGAGAGCCCGTGCCAGCTTTCTACGCCGTTCGGCGCCGCCCAACGCTCCCTAGCCCTCCGCGTGGCCTCATGCACGCCAACGCACACCGCAGCACCGTCGCCGTGGCCCGACAAGCACAGGACACGCCCTTTGCCGCCGACGGGCCCACGCCGCCCCGTTCCGTCGAATCCACCCAGGGCTCCTAATACAAGCTCGTTTAGCGCCTAAACGGAACCAGTGGAACTCCATGTTGACGCCCAACTCCCTAAACTTCCCCGACCAAGCTCTGCGCCACCGCAACCATCGCCGGAGAACCCCGTTCACGGCCACCGCCTCGGATCGCCTAAAAAAAGGGCCCCGAGCTTGCTCACGAGCACACACCATCACTGCACCTCTCCAGGACCCCGCCAAGCCACCAGGAGGACCTCGAGGAGGTCTCCTCCCCCAACTCCGGCCGCCCCGATCCGCCTCGGCCACCAGCTCGAATCGCCTCGGTGAGGCCGTCCCCGGTGCCCAAATCTCGTCAATAGCCTCCTCTAGCTGCCAGTGAGCTAACCCCAGCGTCAATTTGGCCTTCGCAGCTCTCCCCGACGAGATCTCGCTCCACTCGAGCCGCTGTCCGTCGGAGCAAGGGCCGCCGTCGACGTAGAGCTCGCCGGTGACCACCACCACCACCCACCGACGCGGAAGGACACGCTGAGCTCGGAGGTACCACCCGATCCCCCTGCCTCGCCGTGGATCGCCGCCGGCGACCACCGCAGCTCTCGGGCGCCGACGAGCTCTCCCTCCCCGTTTGAATTTTCAAACCTGACGGGTGGGACCCGCCTGTCAGCCTCTCTGTTCTATTAAATGAACTGTTTTCTAAAAGCGTATTCTGGCAAATGCGCTTTCCAGTCTGAACCATTTTCTGAACTTTTCTGCTCAGCCCCCTGAGAAGTTTCTGTTTCATTACAGAAAGGTCCCTGGATCAAAACCCTTATAACTTTTAAACAGAGAAGGATTTTTGATTGATTCTTTTTCTGTCCTCTTTAAAATTTTGTCTAGTTTTTTATCAGATTTATTTGAAAAATATTTGAGATATTTTTGTGCACCCCACGATATTTACGTTAGTGTGTGTGTTTCTTATATCGTAGATACCAAAGGAGGTGACGGAACCGCGAACTTCACCGAGCTAGGCTCCGACTACTCTGAACCAGGCAAGCATGTTTGAACTTTTGATATGATGAGTGTCTTTGGCATGTTTGAATTAAGTACTTTCATGGCATGTTTATGAGCATATCAATGAATGTCATATTACATGCGAAGTTGAGGCAAGTGAGTTTCGAAAATCCATAAGTTGTTGGATGTGAGTTTGCATGGCCATGTGATGGCATGAGAATGGGCAAGATGGCAGTGTTGTAGCATGCCAGTCTTATGCCAGACTATTTGACTCTAGTGTCAACATGAATCAGTCCAGTTTCCATCTGTTTTCCCTTCCTGTACTACCACATGTTTTCCGCAAGGAATATGGCTTAGTAAATTGTAAACCGCTTTCCTGGTACACACCAAATCGAGAGGCCGTGATGATGGTTCCATGGCCCTGGATTAAAGCCAGTCATCCGGTCAGGGGGCATGCGTGTTTCCGGTTGGGACCGAGATGGGGGCACCCCTTAGAGCGCGCGTATATAAATTTGATCCCATGCTATTCGAGATTGTGATCTCCCCGTCTCATAGTTTTTCTTGAACGCTGTCTAGGGTGATTCCTGGCATCGTGAGGTGGGATGGGTGTGTACTGGATAGATGTGTTTCTTCCGAAATACCATAAATGGAACTAGTCCTTCGTGACTACGGAAATCCGTTGGCTGTGGGTAATTTAGTACAAACTTTGCAGAGTCAAAAATCCTTGAATCATCTTATCCATGTCCAAGTACGTTGTCCAACTTATCTTGTCAAATGTCAGTCTTAGTGACAAAAACTCCGGTGAACCACATAAGTGTTAAGTCCGGTTAAATGATAATTCATGTGGATGGACTAACCCGTTTATTATTATGTGTTGAATATCTCCTATGAGTATTATATCTTTGTGAGTTTAACAGATATGAATAACGAAATTTAAGCCCTTTCTGCGATGTCGCTTAGACGTCCGACTGTGGCCCAATTGTTCTTTACTTTTGATATAAGCCCTTTCTGTGATGTCGCTCAGACGTTCGACTATGGCACGCTTGTTATTTACTTTCGATATAAGCCCTTTCTGCGATGTCGCTCAGACGTCCGACTGTGGCACGCTTGTTATTTACTTGCGATATAAGCCCTTTCTGCGATGTCGCTCAGACGTCCGACTGTGGCACGCATGTCATTTTCTTTTCAATATAAGCCCTTTACATGGTGTCGCTTAGACACCCGACTGCGGCATGATTATTTATTTGTTCACCCTTCGAGGCGTCGCACCAGACACCCGATCGGTTTTTGTTGAGATTTCGGGAAGACTACCGCCCGACTCCCTTTTTACTTACCATGTTGTGCCAATATTTATTAAATTGAATGTGCATTAATAATTACTCATGATACATTCATGCATGCATTTATTATATCTTATGTCCGAACTGTCTTGCGAGTACTTTCACAGTACTCACCTGGCTTGTTGATTTGGCCAGATGTTGACGAAGGCGATCTCTTGGATGAAGAGTTCGATAGCAAGTCCGACGCCTAGAGGAGTCCCAGTCAGTCTCATGCGACCCTGGATTTCGTCTCTGTATTATATCCACTTCCGCTACCCGAATAAATTCATCGAGCCTCACCTCGACGCTCGATGAGCTGCCAGTTTAGGAGTCGTGTTATCCACTCCACTGTGATATTCCACCACCACTTTTATCTCGAGTCAGTAGTATGCCACCACACCTTTGTGTCATATCCGCCATTATGTATAATTATTGGCGTGCTTGTAATAATTTATTGAGCAGCCTTAGCTCGACCTTGTAAAATATTATATACTACTGGCTTATTGTATCAAGAATTTTGTCTACCAGTAAGGAGGATTTTCCTCATACTGGACACAAAAGATCGGTTTCTCAATAAGCATTTTTATTGGAAAACCGGTCGTGACAAGCTTGGTACCAGAGCCAGGCTGACTGTAGGAAGCCACTAGGTGCGATCGCTAATCGATTATTAGTATAATAGAGCTAACTCATATTTTTGCAAACGTAGTCATTTTCTGACAGTCAGCACAAATTTATGACCCGACCATTCAGAATTTTTGCCTACTTTTGTAGATGGCTGACAACAACTGCGAGTCACAGATGTTCGCCAACGTGCCTGATGGGTTTGTCAAGGTCCTCTCCTTCATCGTTCAGGTCGCAATGGGACCATCTGTGCGCCCAGTCTTCACACTCTACCAGCACAAGGTCAACGACAGTCTGACCATGCACCAGGCTGCGGTGCAATTCAAGGGAGGGTGTGTTGAGTTACGCCGCTTCCGGTACTTGGGAAGAGCCATGCCTACGGAGAAGCATGCTATGCAGATGGCAGCCCGTGAGGTGATAGCTCGTCTCAGGGATGTCCTCCCCTCGATGAAGACTCGTCGTTACCGCTACCTGCCATGCCATGTGCCATACACCTGTCACTACGTGTTCTTGTGCCCCAGAGGAGAACGAGACGAGGCTTTTGAGATGCTTATTGAGTACCTCCGGGCTCTGGAGGCAGCCTTCGACAACCTGGTGGACGACTTCGTGGCTGCCCGCATGGACTCAGTCCATGGTTGTGCCGCCAACAGGAGGGAGCTCCTGCACACCGCACCGCCACTGACTTTCATCTCGTCCTCAGCATCTTATGCACCTACCACTCTCGCCACTGCTCGTCGCCTGCCCTCCACCGAGGAATTCAACCAAGTCATTGCGCCCACTCCAGCCCACACTGCACCACCCTTTGCACCCACTCCTGTTCGTGTTGCTCCACCTCTGGCGCCCGCTCCATCTACTCAGTGCAGCACTTCACGTCTAGAGCCTATTAGCGAGGAGGAGGTCGAGTCCCCAGCCTCACTGCGCCTCACCCTCGGCAGGGCAAAGGAGATCGTCAACATCTCCGACTGAGTACGCTTAGCCGCCATGCGATGAACTGCTTTGTACGATATGTTTATATGTACATAGGTTGTGAGGAGTAGCTTGTTTGCGCATCATGTAGGGACTTGGAGAAGTCCACTAGCCTAAATAACATGTCAGGAATATGTACGCATATCGTGAGTGATGTAGTGTATAATTACCGCCTGCGTGTAAGATATGTAATGAGCAGTCCTTCTCCGTGCGCAATCAATTTGTTTTCTTGAGAAATCCTGGAGCATTTAATTTATTTACCGTATTTGTGCATTTATTTATTTTTGTGACCCTTTTCACTTTCTTATGAGTTTTACAAAATATATCCCCAGAGTGAAAAATGTCTCGTCCTTGGACGCGCTCCATGCCAACACCGCCAGAGGAAAATTATGGCACTCAACCGGGCAACAATTTCACAAAGGGACAGTCGAGTCAACAGGACAGTGAAACAGCATTTTCCCAAATGTGCCGCCTTTATGAACAAAGTCAGCAACAACATCAGGAAATAATGAACCAAGTCATCAATATGGGAAATCACCGTGGACAGTATGAGCAGCAATCCAAGTTATCTGAGCTACAGAAGACGCGTCCCCAAACATTTTCTCATACTGACAAACCTCTTGAGGCCGAGGACTGGCTTCGAGACATGGAAAGAAAATTAATTATTGCACAGTGTTCAGACCTTGAGAAAGTACTATATGCACCACACTATCTCACTGGAGCAGCTGCATCATGGTGGGAAAATTTCCTACACATGCACCCTAACAAAAATGATATAACCTGGGAGGATTTCAAAGAAGGTTTTCGCGGGGCACACATTCCTAAAAGTCTTATGAAGATCAAGAAGAGAGAGTTCGATGACCTCAAACAAAGGGCCATGACGGTGTCAGAATACAACGGACAGTTTACTCTGTTGTCTCGCTACGCCAACGAAGAGCGTATGACTGAAAGCAAGAAGATGGAGAAATTCCTAGACGGTCTGGCGCCCGCGCTTAAATGCCAGCTGGTTGTGCACACCTTCCCAGATTTTAAAACACTGGTGGATAAGGCCATTACCTCGGAAAATGAGAGACGCGGCTTGGAGGATTTCTGCAAGCGAAAAAGGGACCAGACTACTCTTGCTCGCAACCACCGAAGCAAGACGGATTTTCAGAAAGGTGGGACACACAAACCCACGACAAACGTCCCACGCCCAATCAAGAATTTCCATGCAAGGGACAAGGAGTTCACATATTGCCCGGGCGTTACTTGCTACGCTTGTGGAGAGGAAGGGCACTATGCCAAGCAGTGCCCCAAGCCAAGGAACTCGACCCCAAAGCCGAACAACGGTGGCAATAATTCAGCGCCCAAGAGAAACAATTTCAACCCCAATAACAACCACAGGAAGGGTCATCTGAACCACATGACCAAAGAAGAAGCACAGAATGCCCCGGATATCGTACTCCGTACGTTTCCTGTCAACACAATACCTGCCATGGTTTTGTTTGATTCTGGAGCTTCTCACTCATTCATTTCAAAAGTTTTGCTCTGCAAAATAATTTTTCGATGTTTCCCTTGGGAAAATCCATGATCATCAAGTCCCCTGGGATTGAGCAAGTTACTCAGAGTTACTGCCAAGGTGTGGTTATTGAGTTTGAAGGATTGAAGTTTCACGCCAACCTTATTGTATTGGAAAATAAAGGACTGGATGTCATCCTAGGGATGGATTGGTTAACCACCAACAAAGGTTTTATTGATTGTTTCAACCGGACCATAATTCTCACCCACCACCACGGGAAGACAATAAGAGTTTCAGCCAAAGAGAGAAAAATATCCCGGCAACCGAGATTAAACAAGGTGGATGTTTCTGAATTAAGCAAGGTTGCAGTAGTGTGTGAGTTTCCAGACGTATTTCCCGAAGAACTACCAGGCATGCCACCAGATCGAGAGATAGAATTCAGCATTGAGCTAGCACCCGGAACCACCCCCATATACAAGAAACCATACAGAATGGCACCATCCGAGTTGGTAGAATTGAAGAAGCAAATAAAAGAATTACTGGACAAAGGATATATTCGAGCCAGCTCCTCACCTTGGGGTTCACCAATTTTATTTGCCAAAAAGAAGGATGGAACACTGAGATTGTGTATAGACTATCGAGCACTTAACATGGTTATAATCAAGAACAAATACCCGATGCCACGGATAAATGATTTATTTGATCAGCTCTCTCAAGCCAAGGTCTTCTCAAAAATTGACTTAAGGTCGGGATACCATCAATTAAAAGTACGAACAGAGGATATCCCCAAGACAGCCTTCACCTCTAGATACGGACTGTATGAGTTCACAGTAATGCCATTTGGACTAACAAACGCCCCCGCATATTTTGTTCACCTCATGAACAAAATATTTATGAAGTTTATGGACAAGTTTGTTGTGGTATTCATCGACGATATTCTGATATACTCCAAGACACTAGAAGAGCACGCAGAACATCTCAGAATTGTACTAGGAGAACTCAGGAAACATCAATTGTATGCCAAGTTCAGCAAGTGTGAATTTTGGCTAAGACAGGTAGGTTTTCTAGGCCATGTACTGACCCAAGAAGGTATTGCCGTAGACCCAGAAAAAGTCAAGGCCGTACTTGGCTGGAAACCACCAGCCAGCGTAACGGACGTACGAAGTTTCTTGGGAATGGCAGGATACTACCGAAGATTTATTGAAGGATTCTCCACCATAGCCAAGCCAATGACGCAGTTACTCAAGAAAGACAAGAAGTTTGAATGGACGGAAGCTTGTGAGAAAAGTTTCCAAGAACTAAAAAGGAAATTAATGATAGCACCAGTATTAATTGTGCCCGACATACACAAGAATTTTGAAGTGTATTGTGACGCATCCCGAAGGGGTCTCGGATGCATATTGATGCAAGAAGGCAAAGTTGTCGCATACGCTTCAAGGCAACTTTGCAAGCATGAAGAAAATTATACCACTCATGACTTAGAATTGGCAGCAGTCATTCATGCACTTAAGGAATGGAGGCATTTCTTACTTGGAAATCGTTGTGAAATATATACGGACCATAAAAGTCTCAAGTATATTTTCACACAGCCAGAACTCCATTTACGGCAACGACGCTGGTTGGAATTGGTAAAAGATTATGATGTTGGTATCCACTATCATCCAGGAAAAGCAAATGTAGTGGCATATGCTCTCAGTCGGAACCCCAGCTCGGACGACAACAGTCTGCAAGGCTTGAGACCTAAATTCCAACAAGAGTTTGCCAAACTCAACTTCATGATTGTCGCGGAAGGCATCATAACAAATTTGGAAGTGCAACCTAACCTTGTGGAGAGGATTAAAGAAACTCAGCATGGACACCCGAGCATTGAAGGCATAAAAAGAAAGGTGAGTATGGGCAAGGCCTCGGAATTCATCATAGACGATGAGGGAACATTATGGTATGGAGATAGACTCTGTGTGCCAAACATAGAGGAACTCAAACAGCAAATTCTAACTGAAGCCCACACCGCCCCATATTCGATCCACCCTGGAGGAACCAAAATGTATAAGGACATTCAGGAAAGATTTTGGTGGCACGGTATGAAGAGGGATATAGCCACTTTCATTGCATGTTGCGATTCTTGTCAGCGCATAAAAGCTGAGCATCAAAGACCAGCCGGACTACTACAACCGAACAGAATACCTGAGTGGAAATGGGACGAAATAGGGATGGATTTCATTGTCAGACAACCTCGGTCACAACGCGGGAATGATGCCATATGGGTCATCACCGATAGATTAACCAAGGTGGCACATTTCATTCCAGTGAAGACAACCCACACCACTCAGAAGCTTGCCAGGATTTATCTCTCCCGTATAGTTTGACTGCATGGAGTTCCGAAGACTATAATATCTGACAGAGGCACTCAGTTCATCTCGAGATTCTGGGATCATGTACAACAGGCTCTGGGAACTCAGCTAGCATTCAGTACAGCCTACCACCCCCAGGCTGATGGACAAACTGAACGTGTGAACCAAATTCTAGAGGACATGCTGAGGGCATGTGTCCTTCCCTATGTAACCAGTTGGGAAGAAAGCCTGCCATATGCCGAGTTCGCATATAACAACAGTTATCAGGCCAGCCTGCAAATGGCACCATTTGAAGCTTTGTACGGGCGAAGATGTCGTACCCCGCTAAATTGGTTAGAGATCGGAGACAGCCGTATCTTCGGCCCAGACATGCTCAAAGAAGCCGAGGAAAAGGTCAAGCTAATCAGGGACCGACTCAAGACAGCTCAAAGCCGACAGAAGAGTTATTACGATCGGAAACATCGTGGGGTCAGATTCGAACCCGGTGAGTTTGTATACCTACGAGTATCTCCTATGAGGGGCCTGCAAAGATTCAAGATTAAGGGAAAGCTAGCACCATTCTGTATAGTGGCACGAAGGGGCACTGTAGCCTACCAGCTAGACTTACCCGAAGAATTATCCGATGTCCACAACGTGTTCCACGTCTCGCAATTGAGGAAGTGCGTAAGCAACCCAGAGAAGCAAGTATCCCATGAGAACATTGACGTGCAGCCAGACCTCACCTATCAGGAACATCCAGTAAAAATATTAGAGGAGTCTGAAAGGAGGACCCGACAGAAAACAATCAAGTTTTTCAGAGTTCAGTGGAGCAATCACACCGAGAGTGAAGCCACTTGGGAAAGAGAGGATTTCCTTCGGACAAAGCACCCACACTTATTTGAGGATCAGCTAAAATCTCGGGGACAAGATTTTTCCCAAGGGGGTAGGTGTTGTGACACTCCAAAAATTTTCATTTGGTTTTCAGCAAAAACTATGTTGGATTTGAAGAAGGTCATTTAAATTCTTCCAAAAACCTCTCTCTCAAAACTTTTTCCCCCTTGGCAAGGATTTTATTTTGGTATCTTCTTCAGCCTTGGTGTTTGGTTATTTTTAAAACCTTTCTTCTGATTGTTTCCTTCTCAAATATATTTTTGGAATTAAATTATTTTCTTTTAAGAAGAAATCCTATGAGTATTGGGGCTTCCTTCATTTTTGAAACCACCCATGATTTTACCATGTCTCTTGTGGTAAATCTTTCCAAAACCCCTCCCCCCCCCACTTTGGGGCAATCCAAAGTTTCTGTTCTAACAAGTCCAACCCATTTTTGGATTTTATTTCTTTTATTCTATTCCCCAAAACAAATATGTCATTTATTTTAAGCCTAGGTGATTTGCAAAGCAAGTACCTATTTGCCTTAGAGTTTTGATCTCAAACCAACTCCTCTGGATAGTCCTTAGCACCCACAACCTAGAACCATCAAGATCCACTCTTCTTCTTTTCAAAATTTTCAAGTTTCAGCCTTTGCAAGTTTGGACCAGATTTGTCAAATTTGGTGAAATTCATATTTCCTCTTCTCCAAAAATTCTACCAAAATTCAGGCAGCCCCCAGATGCAATGAGAGGCCACCCCACCAAAAATCAGCTCAAGGAAAATTCTTCTCATGCCAAAATCATTTTGTCGAACACTTGGACGACACTGTTCCTGCACACTTTCAGAAAATTCAGAATTTCAGATTAAAGTCAGTGTCGTTTTTCGTCAGTGACTTGTCATCGATCACCAGTGCACCCTGGCACGTTGCGCTCGGCCTCTCCTCCCTGGCCAGAGCACCGCACGCCCCCTTGGACGGGCACAGGCATCGGTGGCGGCGAGCATCGCCGGAGTTGGCAGCTTCTGCGGTGGCAAAGCCACCCGTGGCGGCCAGCGAGAGCCCGTGCCAGCTCGCTACGCCGTTCGGCGCCGCCCAAGGCTCCCTAGCCCTCCGCGTGGCCTCATGCACGCCAGCACACACCGCAGCACCGTCGCCGTTGCCCGGAAAGCACAGGACATGCCCTCTGCCGCCGACGGGCCCGCGCCGCCCCCTTCCGTCGAATCCACCCAGGGCTCCTAATCCAAGCTCATTTAGCGCCTAAACGGAACTAGTGGAACTCCACGTTGACGCCCAACTCCCTAAACTTCCCCGACCAAGCTCTGCGCTGCCGTAACCTTCGCCGGAGAACTCCGTTCACGGCCACCGCCTTGGATCGCCTATAAAAAGGGGCCTCGAGCTCGCTCACGAGCACACACCATCACTGCACCTCTCCAGGACCCCGCCAAGCCACCAGGAGGACCTCGAGGAGGTCTCCTCCCCCAACTCCGGCCGCCCCGATCCGCCTCGGCCACCAGCTCGAATCGCCTCGGTGAGGCCGTCCCCGGCGCCCAAATCTCGTCAATAGCCTCCTCTAGCACCTAGTGAGCTAACCCCAGCGTCAATTTGGCCTTCGCAGCTCTCCCCGACGAGATCCCGCTCCACCCGAGCCGCCGTCCGCCGGAGCAAGGCCCGCGTCGACGTAGAGCTCGCCGGCGACCACCACCACCGCCCACCGACGCGGAAGGACACGCTGAGCTCGGAGGTACCACCTGATCCCCCTGCCTCGCCGTGGATCGCCGCCGGCGACCACCGCAGCTCTCGGGCGCCGACGAGCTCTGCCTCCCTATTTGAATTTTCAAACCTGACAGGTGGGACCCGCCTGTCAGCCTCTCTGTTCTATTAAACGAACCGTTTTCTGAAAGCGTATTCTGGCAAATGCGCTTTCCAGTCTGAACCGTTTTCTGAACTTTTCTGCTCAGCCCCCTGAGAAGTTTCTGTTTCATTACAGAAAGGTCCCTGGATCAAAACCCTTATAACTTTTAAACAGAGAAGGATTTTCGATTTTTCTTTTTCTGTCCTCCTTAAAATTTTGTCTAGTTTTTTATCAGATTTATTTGAAAAATATTTGGGATATTTTTGTGCACCCCACGGTATTTATGTTAGTGCATGTGTTTCTTATACCGTAGATACCAAAGGAGGTGACGGAACCACGAACTTCACCGAGCTAGGCTCCGACTACTCTGAAGCAGGAAAGCATGTTTGAACTTTTGATATGATGAGTGTCTTTGGCATGTTTGCATTAAGTAGTTTCATGGCATGTTTATGAGCATATCAATGAATGTCATATTACATGCAAAGTTGAGGCAAGTGAGTTTCGAAAATCCATAAGTTGTTGGATGTGAGTTTGCATGGCCATGTGATGGCATGAGAATGGGTAACATGGCAGTGTTGTAGCATGCCAGTCTTATGCCAGACTATTTGACTCTAGTGTCAACATGAATCAGTCCAGTTTCCATCCGTTCTCCCTTCCTGTACTACCACATGTTTTTCGCAGGGAATATGGCTTAGTAAGTTGTAAACCACTTTCCTGGTACACACCAAATCGAGAGGCCGTGATGATGGTTCCATGGCCCTGGATTAAAGCCAGTCATCCGGTCAGGGGGCATGGGTGTTTCCGGTTGGGACCGAGAGGGGGGCACCCCTTAGAGCGCGCGTATAAAAATTTGATCCCATGCTATTCGAGATTGTGATCTCCCCGTCTCAAAGTTTTTCTTGAACGCTATCTAGGGTAATTCCTGGCATCGTGAGGTGGGATGGGTGTGTACTAGATAGATGTGTTTCTTCCGAAATACCGTAAACAGAACTAGTCCTTCGTGACTACGGAAATCCGTTGGTTGTGGGTAATTTAGTACAAACTTTGCAGAGTCAAAAATCCTTGAATCATCTTATCCATGTCCAAGTACAGTGTCCAACTTATCTTGTCAAATGTCAGTCTCAGTGACAAAAACTCCGGTGAACCACATAAGTGTTAAGTCCACTTAAATGTTTATTCCTGTGGATGGACTAACCCGTTTATTATTATGTGTTGAATATCTCCTATGAGTATTATACCTTTGTGAGTTTAACAGATATGAATAATGAAATTTAAGCCCTTTTTGCGATGTCGCTTAGACGTCCGACTGTGGCCCAATTGTTCTTTACTTTTGATATAAGCCCTTTCTGTGATGTCGCTCAGACATCCGACTGTGGCACGCTTGTTATTTACTTTCGATATAAGCCCTTTCTGCGATGTCGCTCAGACGTCCAACTGTGGCATGCTTGTTATTTACTTGCGATATAAGCCCTTTCTGCGATGTCGCTCAGACGTCCGACTGTGGCACGCATGTCGTTTTCTTTTCAATATAAGCCCTTTACGTGGTGTCGCTTAGACGCCCGACTGCGACATGATTATTTATTTGTTCACCCTTCGAGGCGTTGCTCCAGACACCCGATCGGTTTTCAGTTATTTTGTTGAGATTTCGGGAAGACTACCACCCAACTCCCTTTTTACTTACCATGTTGTGCCAATATTTATTAAATTGAATGTGCATTAATAATTACTCATGACGCATTCATGCATGCATTTATTATATCTTATGTCCGAACTGTCTTGCGAGTACTTTCACGGTACTCACCTGGCTTGTTGATTTGGCCAGATGTTGACGAAGGCGATCTCTTGGATGAAGAGTTCGATAGCGAGTCCGACGCCTAGAGGAGTCCCAGTCAGTCTCATGTGACCCTGGATTTGGTCTCTGTATTATATCCTCTTCCGCTACCCAAATAAATTCATCGAGCCTCACCTTGACGCTTGATGAGCTGCCAGTTTAGGAGTCGTGTTATCCACTCCACTGTGATATTCCACCACCACTTTTATCTCGAGTCAGTAGTATGCCACCACACCTTTGTGTCATATCCGCCATTATGTATAATTATTGGCGTGCTTGTAATAATTTATTGAGCAGCCTTAGCTCGACCTTGTAAAATATTATATGCTACTGGCTTACTGTATCAAGAATTTTATCTACCAGTAAGGAGGATTTTCCTCATACTGGACTCAAAAGATCGGTTTCTCAATAAGCATTTTTATTGGAAAACCGGTTGTCGGTGTACTAGAGTAGGGGTACCCTATTACCCCGAACTCGTGCACGGATAGTTGCAGCGCCCCGCGGCAAGGCTTGCCGGGTGACCGCCAGGACCTTCCGTGGTTCCCTTGAAGACCATTCAAGAACAAAGTAATCAAACCAAGGCCCCGGCAAGAGGAGCTTGCCAGGAAGGCCAACCAAGGCCCCGGCAAGAGGAGCTTGCCGGGAAGGCCAACCAAGGCCCCGGCAAGAGGATCTTGCCGGGAAGAGACAAGACCCCGGCAAGAGGAGCTTGCCGGGAAGGCCACTCAAGGCATACCAAGAAAGCTTGCCGCGACGCGCCCTGCGTCCCGGCAAGATCCGGCGAGCGACAAGCTTCCGGACGCGACAAGACGACGGCCGCGGCAAGGAGCTTGCCGCGGGAAACCCCCACTTCGTGCCCGCGCTCCAGCTCACCTGCTAACGTGTTGCTCTGGGACTCTCCCAAGCACACGTGGCAGGAGGCCGTGCAGCTAGGGGTACGTGGTGGCAAGCAGAGATGAAGAGAAGCCCATCATGGCAAACGGTGGTGCTCCAAACGGTCACTTTTTTGCACTGTTTAGGAGACTCAGATAGGCATTTAATGCCCTTGTCCCCTGCCGTCAGAGTTAGGTAGGGTGCACTGTATCCACAGTAGCGGTAGCTGCACCTACCGCATCCTTTTCCATTTTTACCCTTCTTGTCTACGTTGCCCCCTGTCGGTGACCCCTTGAGTATAAAAGGAGGCCCAAGCGCAATGTAGAAGGGATTCCGCAGGTTCGGAAGTTCAGAGGCTCGGCCAGTTCGGCTCGTTCAAAACCAGGAACACTCCCACGCTCAGTTTGGCAGCGTCCATCGCTCCTGAGCAAGAATCCAATATACACAAACAAGCAGCAGTAGGGTTTTACGCATCCGTGCGGCCCGAAGCTGGGTAAAACCGCCCCGCGTGCACTGCCTCGATCCGCTCTTTGTGCGCTCTCCGCCCCCCCACCGAACCGAAAGGGGCCCTGTCCCCATAGGTGTTGGTGGGAATCAGCATCGCCCCCAACATCTCTGGCGCGCCAGGTAGGGGGGCGTCGAGATTGTCGAATCCGATCCGGCGTGCACGCGAGGCTCAGTTGTTCTTCATTGTCATGGCTCTTAAGGAGCGGGCGAGTAAAAGAACGACGCCAGTGCGGCAACAGAAAAAGCTAAGTCATGCAAAACTTTAGATATTTCCTTTCTATATAAGGTTATCCGCCTCGGAGATCTTGTTCTTTGTACGGAAAACCTGTGCGCGGAGGAATCAACTCGTAGCTAGTTGCGCCCTTACTCTGTTTCGAGCCCGCTCAACAACTTAAGTGAGCTGCTAGCGCCCTTACTTTGCTTCGAGTCCGCTCAGCAACTTAAGTGAGCCGCTAGCGCCCTTACTTTGTTTCGAGTCCGCTCAACAGCTTAAGCGAGCTGCAACTAGTTGCGACAAGATTGCTTGTCGGTAGCGACCCCGCCAGTAGGCTGCTGAAGTTCCGCACTCGGCGCTCGCGGCAAGGGTGCCTGCACCGGCAAGTTTCCCTAGAAAGCGTAGGGTGGACGTACAAAGAGAGGTTGAACAGGAAGATAGCATGCGCTATTTATTTGAGATTTCTGCATAGACCTGTATGCCGAGGAGCCTTCTCGGGGCTAGTTGCGCTCCAGGTTGCCTCGAGTCCGCTTGGCAACTTGTGCGGTTGCGCTAGAACCAAGAAGGTAAACCTTTCCCGGAGGCATTGTTCCCGAATAGCCGCTAAGGGCCCGTTCCCTCAAGCGCTACTGGCTGGATCGTACGCACCGGAAAGCATTCCAGCAGGCATAGGGAATATGTAGCAAAAGTTGAAATTCACAAGCGATTTAAGTGCACTTCAAATGCTAATCACTTGCTATGTTCGGACGCAGTTATGGCCCAGGGGCTGGCAACGCCCTTAGGGCCAATCTCTTCGGCGTCAAGAGCGACGAAGTTCTTCGCCCTAAGCCTTTCCAGCAACGATCTTGCCGAAAGCCGGCGTCAAGAACGACGATGCTCTTCGCCATAAGTCTTTCCGGCAACGATCCTGCCGGGAGCCGGTGTCAAGAGTGACGAAGTTCTTCACCCTAAGCCTTTCCGGCAACGATCTTGCCGGAAGCCGGCGTCAAGAACGACGACGCTCTTCGCCATAAGCCTTTCCGGCAACGATCCTGCCGGGAGCCGGTGTCAAGAGCGACGAAGTTCTTCGCCATAAGCCTTTCCGGCAACGATCTTGCCGGGAGCCGGTGTCAAGAACAACGAAGTTCTTCGCCAAAAGCCTTCCTGGCAACAAGCTTGCCGGGAGCCGGCATCGAGAACGTCAAAACTCTCTGCCGAAGATAAAAGCCTTCCTGGCAATCAGCTTGCCGGAAGCCGGCATTGAGAACGTCAAAATTCTCTGCTGAAGATAAAAGCCTTCCTGGCAACCAGCTTGCCGGAAGCCAGCATCGAGAACGTCAAAGTTCTCTGCCGAAGATAAAAGCCTTCCTGGCAATCAGCTTGCCGGAAGCCGGCATCGAGAACGTCAAAGTTCTCTGCCGAAGATAAAAGCCTTCCTGGCCACCAGCTTGCCGGAAGCCGGCATCGAGAAAGTCAAGGTTCTCTGCCGAAGATAGAAGCCTTCCTGGCAACCAGCTTGCCGGAAGCCGGCATCGAGAACGTCAAAATTCTCTGCCGAAGATAAAAGTCTTCCTGGCAACCAGCTTGCCGGAAGCCGGCATCGAGAACGTCAAAAATTCTCTGCCGAAGATAAAAGTCTTCCTGGCAACCAGCTTGCCGGAAGCCGGCATCGAGAACGTCAAAGTTCTCTGCCGAAGATAAAAGCCTTCCTGGCAATCAGCTTGCCGAAAGCCGGCATCGAGAACGTCAAAATTCTCTGCTGAAGATAAAAGCCTTCCCGGCAAGCCAGTATCGCTGGGGGCTGTGAGTACCAAGAATCATCCACGGCAAACCAGAGTTGCCGGGGGCTGCAATATCAGATAACTCTTTCATCCCTCATCATGCATCCTCTTATGGACTGGGGAATACGAAACCGCGTTTCTTCCCGGAAACTGCCGTGCTCCCTCGACTCTATGCCCCGGGGCTCATTCTCGGGGCCAAGTTTGGTCGTAGTCGCGGCAGCAAAGGGATGAAACGAGGAGACCGCACCCACCTCGTTCCTGCCTCCGTTAAAAGCGTGAGAAAGGTTGAGCGACGTGGGAAGGCGGCAGGGTCTGTTGCCGGGAGATGAAATGTCTGTCCGAGGGATACCAAGGATTCGCTCCTTGGCGTGAGTTTAACTCGCGAGACAAATAACCCGGCAAGCATTCCCCTTTTCATTAAAAAACATCCCGCTCAGGTACAGTCCATAGAGGATGAAAAACATGAAAGAGAGGATTACAAGTTTTAGATACAGCTAAGGCCCGAAGGCTTACAAATTAAAAAGATAAGGTGCCCGTAATCCCTTTCCTGTCCCTCTTTTCAGGAGGCAGGTCAAGGAGGCGAAAAGGGCAAAAGGAGTGCCTAGGCGAGCTACGGGTGCCAGAAGACACCAAGGGAACATCCCGGGGGCCGTCCGAAGGCTGGACGGCAACGGCGGCGCCGGAAGCGGGGCTCGAAGACGGGGCGATAGGACGTCAGCACGCTGTCGAGGGCACCACGCCCTCGTACTCCGGCTTGACGGCCTTGTCGTCTGCCCTCTTCCCCTTCCGCAGTCTCCCTACGCCAGCCGCCCAAGGAGACGACCCCGGGGAGTTCAAGAAGCCGGCGACACGGATGATGGAGTCGTCGATGCTGCGCAAGGCGGCGCCCGACACCTAGTCGGACCCGCTACCCCGCCGCCCGCTACCCTCGTCATCGCTGTTGCTCCCCTCCTCGTCGCTCTCGCTCGAGGAGGAGCCTTCGCTGTCGGAGGAGCTGTCCACGCAGCACTTCGCCCGAGTGCCGAAGCACCCGAAGGCCTTGACGGAGAGGAGATCGCCCTCCATCAACTTAAAATGGAGGGTAAACCCCTCCGCCAAGCTGTGGATGCGGGCGAACGTCTTCCACCCTCGATCAAGATACATCACATTAGGGGCTGGGAATGCAACGCGGACTCGCGTGCCGCTGATCCCACAGCCCCTCATGTGCAGTCTCAGCGTCTCGGGCGGGTCCACTTCCATCGCGCGCGCAAACGGAGCCGGAAGCCGGAAGCGACGACGAGGCGCCCTGCGCAGCCTGACGAAGAACTCGCAAGGATTGTCCCCTATATGGACCGCCGTGGGGGGAGGAGCCGCCGGCAGAGGTGAAGCTGACGCGCCGCCCCGTCCGCCTCTTCCCCAAGCGCCTCGACCTCGTCCTCGACCTCGTCCGCGGTCTCGCCCCCTCCCTTTTCCCCTCATGGCTGGCTCTGCCACCACAGGTGCGGAAGAGGGAGAGATGCGCTGTCTGGCGGCGACCCTCGCCGCCACCGATGAAGGGCCTGGGTTCCCTTTCTCCATGGCAAATGAGAGAAAGGGGAGCAGAAGCTGAAGAAAGGAGAAGATGAGAGAGTGCGGGTTTCTGTGCTCCCATCCCGCTCTTTATAAAGGAGCGAGGTGGGGGCTCGGCCGCCCCGCTCAGCGAATCAAGACACGGGAAGGGCAGGGAGTCGGGGCCAACCCGCTCGCGACGGCCCAGTTTCCCACTCCACCGTCCGTGACCCCAAGCGCATGGGAGCCGCGTGGCGGGGAGGCAGAACTAAGGCGACAGATGAGGCGGCCTCGCTCCGCCCCGTGAGCGCGGGGAGTGGACGTCCCGAAAACCACGCACCAGCCCCGTCCAGTAAATGCACCATGCCCTCACACCTACCGCCGTTTAAGGAGGAGGGCGTGAACCGTCCCCATCATCGTGGCCTGACGCATGCTCGGGGGGCTTAGCCCCACGCACGCCACCCACAATCTCACCCACGACGCCGCGTTTGACGCGTGCCGTTCTGGGCGTGCGCGGTGGGAGCGGAGTTAGATTCGGCGTGACCTAGGCCGCGCGTGCCCGTGCACTATTTTGGGCCTGGCCCAACAGCGCTCGGCACCGTGTATGGCCCAGGCCCGGGGGCTCCTGTCGGTGTAATAGAGTAGGGGTACCCTATTACCCCGAACTCGTGCACGGACAGTTGCAGCGCCCCGCGGCAAGGCTTGTCAGGTGACCGCCAGGACCTTCCGTGGTTCCCTTGAAGACCATTCAAGAACAAAGTAATCAAACCAAGGCCCCGGCAAGAGGAGCTTGCCGGGAAGGCCAACCAAGGCCCCGGCAAGAGGAGCTTGCCGGGAAGGCCAACCAAGGCCCCGGCAAGAGGATCTTGCCGGGAAGAGACAAGACCCCGGCAAGAGGAGCTTGCCGGGAAGGCCACTCAAGGCATACCAAGAAAGCTTGCCGCGACGCGCCCTGCGTCCCGGCAAGATCCGGCGAGCGACAAGCTTCCGGACGCGACAAGACGATGGCCGCGGCAAGGAGCTTGCCGCGGGAAACCCCCACTTCGTGCCCGCGCTCCAGCTCACCTGCTAACGTGTCGCTCTGGGACTCTCCCAAGCACACGTGGCAGGAGGCCGTGCAGCTAGGGGTACGTGGTGGCAAGCAGAGATGAAGAGAAGCCCATCGTGGCAAACGGTGGTGCTCCAAACGGTCACTTTTTTGCACTGTTTAGGAGACTCAGATAGGCATTTAATGCCCTTGTCCCCTGCCGTCAGAGTTAGGTAGGGTGCACTGTATCCACAGTAGCGGTAGCTGCACCTACCGCATCCTTTTCCATTTTTACCCTTCTTGTCTACGTTGCCCCCTGTCGGTGACCCCTTGAGTATAAAAGGAGGCCCAAGCGCAACGTAGAAGGGGTTCCGCAGGTTCGGAAGTTCAGAGGCTCCACCAGTTCGGCTCGTTCAACACCAGGAACACTCCCACGCTCAGTTTGGCAGCGTCCATCGCTCCTGAGCAAGAATCCAATATACACAAACAAGCAGCAGTAGGGCTTTACGCATCCGTGCGGCCCGAAGCTGGGTAAAACCGCCCCGCGTGCACTGCCTCGATCCGCTCTTTGTGCGCTCTCCGCCCCCCCACCGAACCGAAAGGGGCCCTGTCCCCATAGGTGTTGGTGGGAATCAGCATCGCCCCCGACACCGGTCGTGACAACTATGGACCTAAATTTGTTCCAAATTTCATTCAAATGAAATTTGAATTCTTTGGACTATGGACCTGAATATTTTTAGCTAAATACTTTTAGCTTTAGACAAAAAACATAAGTATTTAGCTATAAATAAAAAACAGTAGCTATGGCATTTAGCTATAAACAAAAAACAGACTTGTTTTTTCTTTTCAAAAACTTGGTCAAACTATATATGACTTGTGCTGGAATAATGCTGAGTGGCCTATGTTTTGCCGGAATATTGATTTCTTTATGTTCTGGCAAATTTCAGGTTCTCGATTTGTCCACTTTTTAGCAAAGTTCATGCCGAAATTTTCCGTGAATTTCGGCATGACTTGTGCTACAAACTAGGACATATCGAGTGCCCGGGATTTGCCGCACCAGGAAGGAGTCAACATTCCTGCAAAACAATAGGCCTTTTTTATGTCATTATTCATTTTATTAGGTCTAGAATTAATTAACTAGATTTAATCATAGGAAACATGGCTAGCAACGATGAAGGGCAGGGTTCTGGTGATTGCTACGACGCCTACCGGGCGGCAGACGAATTTTTTAGCCTTATCGATGATCAACCGATGTAATTGTTGGGCCCACCGGTGGCATCGGGGACTGAGACCGACATGCAGACCGGTGCTGAGACTGAGAGCGGCGCTCAGACTTAGACCGGCATCGAGACCGGCGCCGAGACTGAGACCGGCGCTGCCTCGGGGAGCGGAGCCAGTGTAGAACCGAAAGCAAAGAGGCAACGGGTTCCTAACAAACTCAAGACTACTAGAGTGGTGGTCACGGAGGTGGACGACGACAATTTTGAGCCAACAGCGCCCGAGGAAGCGCATCGATGCTACGGCAATCAAATAGGCTGCATCGTACGGACAACCGCCACCATCAACGATGAGAAACTATAGAAGATAGAAAATATGAGGAGCTCCCTTCTAAAGAAGTTTCACCAGATATTCTTGTTCCCGGACCGGAATGAGAAGGATTATAAAGATCCAGATGAGGACCTGGCAATGAAGAAGATAAACAAACACGCCATGACCAAGTTTAGCGACACGTTGGCCGCCTGGAAAAATCGAGTGAAAGCAAGGATCATCGGTAAGAAGGAACCCTACTCCAAGATTGTAAAGGATAATTCGACAATCACACAAGAGCATTTTCAAATATTCAAGGAGGCTTGCGAGGCCGAAGATGCCAAAAAAAAGTCTAAGTACATGAAGGGGCTTCAAGAGAGGAACATTGGGAGCAACCACCTCGGAAGCCGTGGTTACGGCGGAAAGAGGTCCAAATGGGCCAAGGAGGACGCGGAAGCCGCGAGTCTGGGCATCCCAGACCCCTTGGCGGACTTCACCGTCCCGCAGGAGCGTGACGTCCTCAGGGCGCGGCACCGTTGGGACCCAGTGAACAAGGTTTACGAGACACCGGTCATTAAGGAGTTCATGAGACTGCTAGTAATTTTAGTTTCTGATCAATTCGACTGCACACGTTAGTCATATTTGTAAACGATCGTTGTGCCTTTTGCAGAGAGAGCAACACAGGATTGCGGCCGAAAGAAACTCGCCGTCCGAGGCATTGGCGAGGCCCAAGTGGGACACTCCATTCAACCGGGCGTTGAACATATTGAAACGACAACCGGTGTGGACGCGTGCACGGTGTCGGAGACGGCGCCACGTGGAAGAAGTACTACCGTGAGACCACGGAGGAGAGAAAGGAAAGACGGAGGATAAATGAAGAAAACATCGACAAGAGGGTTGAGATTACGGTTGAGAAAAGATCAACTAAGACAGTCGCAACAGCGGTAGCTGCCGCAAAACAGGTGGCTGTAGATATTTCTACTACCTTGGTTCCGGCCGTTTTCAATTGGAGCAGGCAAAATCCAGAATAAGATGCAGCGGACTTTCCCCTTGCTGACTTCTTGGCGGGGATCGAGCAGCTCGACTAGCGTTGCACGAGCACCTGTAGCCGCACTGGCTCCCGCACCGGCCCCCGCACCGGACGTGCTAGGCGGTGCTTCGTCTTTGGCTGAGCTCGACGCCCTCACGGTATCTGTCACACCGGCCCCCTTCAATATAAATGTATAATCTCCCGTTTTTGTTGCCTTTCAGATGTCTCACGTCGCAGACTTTTCTTTGCAGGCCGACGAAACCCCGTGCACCATATTGTACACCATTGGCGACCAGAAGGTGGACGTGGGGAAGGCGACGATAATGGAGCCGAAGGAACCATTGTTCCACAGCCGGCCGATCCCCCCGAACGTCTTCAAGGTTTCCGTGGCCAGTGTCAAACCGGGCCACGAGAATTTGCCTCCTCCAGTACTAGTGGGGGATGACGACGAGACACCGTGGTGGCTTGGTGATTGTTGCAATGCTGGGTGGGTCCTGTTGTGGCCAAAGAGTCTGTTTCGTCTGGAGGCGGCCGGGAGCACACCCACGAGCACGCAGCCTCAGCAAGGTATGAACATCAACACCCCACCTAACCAATTAGCGTCGGGTGTCGGGTTGGGTGATAGCGGTTGGGGTAAGGAGAAGGCTCCATTAGTCGCTGATGACATCGCCATGGATGAGGATGAGGACGACGATGGTGCTGCTGAACAGTATGTCTATACTGCCGCCTCCTCAGGGTTTGAGCGTCATGAGTCGGTGCCTGAATTGCCGTCTCAACATATTATGGACGACCTTCCGGTAGTAAAGAAGTTTAGGAAGAGAGAGAGGAAAGGCAAAAAAGCTATTTCTATGATCCAGCCACCACAGCAGCCTCGGCTTCAGGACCGTATAGATATCCCCGATGCGGATAAATGGCATATCCCCGGTCAACCAATCCTACCTGCAACAGCGCTACGGGCTAGATTCGGCGATCTAAAGAGACTTCATGACGATGTGCTGCAGGTAGAGAAAGACCTCATCGCCTCGAAAGATCCAGGATACCCACTCTACGTGGTTAACGTTCCGCAGCAAATGTTGTACGTCGACAGCTTCCCCGCGGATAAGTTCTTCCTCCGATTCGATTACATATTCGACATGTTTCACGTGAAGAAGCTGGATTTTATGTTTGTCCGCCTTTATGCCTTGCACATGAACTACATCATCAGGGTTGAGCAGATATCTCATATATGTGTCGCTGACCCGTACTACATGCACGAGGGCTTCTTGGGAGTCTGCGCAAATCACCGTGAATACGCGAGGGATTACATCGTCAGTTTCATGCTCATCAATAAGGACAAGGGGGCGATTCTCGTGCCTTATCATCCCGTGTAAGTCATCCGCGCTGCTATCCTTCCTTTGATTTCAATCATTCATTTGCACGGTGGAGGCTAATTAATTTGAGGACTTATTTTGCGCAGCGGCGGGCGCGCCGTCCTCATCATCCTCTACCCCCGATTCTCCCACGCTCTTTATTTGGACTCGTCGAAGAACATTCACAAAAAGGATTACACCCACATCAAGGATGTTCTTGACAGTGCTATGTATCACTACCAATCACTGGGTGGAGAGGTCAGGGACAAGAAGATGAGGGGCGGCAGGGTCGCCTTCGGCCATAAGGCCGACTTCTGCTGCATCCAGCAACCCGACGATTCTCTTAATGATGGATTCTATGTCCTACACCACATGCTGGATTACAGACGAGATCACCAGAACCTTCGCATGCCACCTTCTTCCGGCGATGCCCATATTCTGCAATGGGCAAAGGACATAGGAGATATCGAGGATCATCGACTTTGAGCTGAGTTCTATAACATCCAGCGCGAACTTGCCCAAATCATCATGAAGGAGGTCGTCGGAAAAACAGGGATGTTCTACGGAGAAGGACAAATGTCGCGGGAAGACGTCCGAACATGGATATCCTCTCAGCGTCTCGACCTGAAGCCTTTCACTAGGCTCGGGGACTATCTCCCTGACTTGGATGGATGGAACGACATGTTGGAGTGATTGTCGATATATGACAATGTGTCCGTTTAGTCCATACTTTCTGTATGACAAAACTTTGAGTTATGCATGGTGAAACTTTATTTGTGATGTAATTAAACCCTCCTCCTCCTCGACTAGCGAAATTCACTCTAGTTAGGGCATTTTGGGGTACTATGAACTTTGTTATTTATGCTTATGATATGTTGTTTTTATTTTTGCCAAGCTTGTCTCTTTCTGGTTCTCAACTATGTTGCATATCATCGACTCATGTGATGATGCAGGTGCATAGATCATAGATGGCGAAGAAG